>NW_026622080.1:0-67503 GCF_003711565.1 Takifugu flavidus | reverse complement strand
AGACACGTAGTGGTCTTGGATTTCTGAATTAGCGATGACGCCTCAGAAAAATATATAGGGCTGAAGGAGTTTAAGGGCTCGTTGGAGACCCTGTATGTTCCCACAGTCGGCACATCTGGTGATGTTCCAGTTGTAGGATGGCCTGGTTAGCTTTCTCTCTGATAGCTAGAACTTTATCAGTGAAGAAGCTCATGAAGTCTTCACCACTAAGGGAAGAAGGGATACGTGGATCTAAAACACTGTGACTCTTGGTTAATTTGGCCACAGTGCTGAAGAGAAACCTGGGGTTGTTCTTATTTTCCTCAATCAAAGAAGAAAAATAAGCTGTTCTAGCCTTGCGAAGGGCCTTTTGTAAACTAATAGACAGTCTTTCCAGGCTACATGGTAGCTGTCTATCTTACAAGAATGCCACTTCCTTCTCCAGTCTTCGCACTTTCTGCTTGAGGGTCCTGATATGTGAGTTATACCAGGGGGCACACCTCCTCTGATTTACTATTTTCTTTTTCAGGGGGGCAACAGAATCACGTGATTCTCAGTGAGGTTGCTGCACCTTCAGCATAGAGTCAACCTCAGCAGGGCTAAGATTATAATGATTGATCCCTGGGGAAACACACGGTGGTCCTGGGATTAGCACAGGGATCACTTCCTTAAACTTAGCTACAGCATTATCTGAAAGACATCTGCTATAGTAAGACTTTGTTCTGAGCATAGAAGAATCCTTATCATAAATGTAAAAGTGATCAAAGAGTGGTCTGACAGGACTGGGTTCTGAGGGAACACTGACACATGTTCTACCTCAACACCATAAGTCAGAACTAGATCTAGGGTGTGGTTAAAGCTGTGAGTTGGTTGGTTTATCTGCTGGAGGAAACCAACTGACTCAAGTAATGAAATGAAGCCATTTCTAAAGCTGTCGTTTATAAAACGTCCATATGGATGTTAAAGTCTCCAATGATAATGACTTTTTCCGTTCTAAGGACCAAGTCAGATAAGAAGTCAGAGAACTCAGAAAGGAACTCTGAATGTGGCCCAGCAGGGGGCCGATATACAACTACAAACAGAAGTGGCTTTTCTGTCCTCCAGTTCAGATGAGTGATGCCAAGAGTCAGGCTTTCAAATGAACTGAAGCTATGTTTTGGTCTGGGATTAATTAATAACTTGGAGTGATAGATTGCTGCCACTCCCCCTCCTCGACCAGTAACACGTGGAATATGATAATTAAGATGGGTAGGAGGAGTAGATTCATTTAAGCTCACATACTCCTCCTCCTGAAGCCAGGTCTCAGTAAGACAAAATAAATCAATGTGATGATCCGCTATCAGGTCGTGCACTAACAGGGATTTACACAAAAGAGATCTAATATTTAACAGTCCACACTTAATTGTGATATTAGTTTCTCCAACTTGTGCTTCAGTATTAATTTTAATAAGATTTTGGTGATTGACCGCTCCCCTGCTCTGTGCTTGGTGAACTTTTAACCGTGGAACAGAGACTACCTCTATAGTGTTAAATGTGTTATTGTTGGTGGATGAGGGTTCTAAGGAAGCAGCAGAGAGGTGTGTAAGACTACAACTCTGCATCCTTGTCTGGACCCTGGGTTGTCAGGTCACTTTGGGTCTAATAAAATTAGCCAGATTGCTAGAAATGAGAGAAGCGCCATCTCGAGTGGGATGGACACCGTCTCTCCTAATCAGACCAGGTTTTCCCCAGAAGGTGCTCCAATTGTCTATAAAGGACCACCTGGTTATCGGGGCACCACCGTGACAGCCAGCGACGAAGCGATGACATGCGGCTAAACATTTCATCGCTGGCCAGATTGGGGAGGGGACCAGAGAATGCTACGGAGTCCGACATCGTTTTTGCGTAGTTACACACCGACTTCAAGTTAATTTTAGTGACCTCCGACTGGCGAAGCCGGGTGTCGTTGGCTCCGACGTGAATAATAACTTTACCAAATTTACGATTACGTCTCGCCAGCAGCCATAAATTTGCTTCTATGTCGCCCCGCTCTGGCCCCCGGAATGCACCTAACTATGGTCGCTGGAGTCGGCTCACGTAGCGCAAACACAGAGTCGCCAATTACCAGGGTCGGTGGTTTCTGGTGCGGGTGTGTCGCCGAGTGGGGAAAAGCGGTTAGCCCCGAAGGAAGCGGTTGGTGTGGTGGTGCACCGTGGGCCTTTGTTTTGGGCTACGCTTCCTACGAACCGTCACCCAGCCGCCCTGGCTAGCCGGCTGCTCGGCTGCTGCCGGGGACCGCTAGCTGTAGCTACGGGCTAGGCGGCTCCGCAGCAGCTAGCTTATCCTGGCTACATGACGCAACTCCAGCTAACTCCAAGCTGCGGAACCGCGTCTCAAGCTCGCTAAGTCTCGCCTCCATAGCCATAAATAAACTACACTTTCTGCACCTGTTCCCTGCACTAAGGGAGGCAGAGGAGTAACTAAACATTTCACACTCTGAACAGACAAAGACACCGGGTGAAACAGACGGTGAGGCCATGCTAACGCTAGTGATCGCGAGGCCCTGTATTTGTTTAATATGGGTTGATTCTTACTGTTGATATCAGGTGACTAGAATGTCTCAATTGTTCAAAATTTTAAGTAAAGTGAATACAAACACACCAAGTGTTCAATATTAAGTGAATACAGCACACCAAGTGTTCAATATTAAGTGAATACGGCACCCCGTGCACAATGCAACCAGCAAACGACAGAAGAGTCAGGAAGGGTGTGACGAAGCCAATTGGGTCATAAAGCCCAGCTATCTGGCTCAGGAGTCCCCTCCTAGTCAGTGGATTAGGTGTCTCATCTCTCACCTCCTCTTTGAGAAGATTCTTGCCAACTCTCATTTTCTGTTTCCTTTTGGAAAAATTAATTGAAGTCATCATGTAGAGTTTGTCCTCCTCTACTTGGTACCCAATCCCCAGGGCTTTGTTGTCTCCATCCCTCATTTGATTTGGAAGAATTAGGGTCTGACTTTGTCTTAACCCCTTCTTCAGGACTCCTGCTTCCATTTCCTTCCTCCCACTTTCCCCTGACCGGACCCATGGTTTGAGAGAAAATCCTCCAGCTCTTAGGATTTCTTCACTTCTTCATTTATTTCTACTTTATTCTATATTTATGTATATATGCTTATAATGCTTATAATACATATATATTATATATGCGTGTGTGTATATATACAGTATATATAATATATATATATATATATATATGCTATAATATATGCTTTATGTATGCTTATAACGTTCTGATCTTATCTGTATTTATTTATTCTGTTTCTATACTTTGTATAGGTTGCTACTACAATTCAATTTCCTCACGGGGATGAATAAAGTACATCTTAATCTTAATTTGGGTTCCCTCTCCTCTGCCAAAGTCATTTCTTTCCCACCTGGTTGGCAGTTCCCACATCGGCATCCTCCACACCTTGGCTCACATGCAGCCCCAATGCTGTCCCACCTCCACCACTCAAGGAACTCACGGTTGCCAACAGCTGAAAACTTTGCTTGATTCACCTCCTTCAGTTGTACCTGAGCTGCCTCAGTGGTTGGATTCCAGACAATTTCCTCATATTTGACAGCAGCTGTCCTCATGGAGCGAGCAAAATGTGTTTTGGACTCATGTGCCGCCACATCCACTTCTTCACACAACTCGGACTGGTCCTCTGTATTTTTTCCCACTGCTGTTTTGTTGGTGAAAGCTCTTCTGCACCGCTCTGCCAGTTCTGGGGAAAGTTCAGACAAGAACTCTTCCTGTTCTTCTGTTAGCTTGCACTTACTTCTGCTTTTTCCACTCGTCTCGTCATGACCCTTTTTAAGTTCTCCTTTTGGGCAGCGAAAGTAATGGCGGTCTGAGGGGCCTCCTCCTTTTTTATAGTCTTTCTTTCTGCATAGGAAGGTCTCTCTGCAAAATCCTTCATCACCATGATGTCCCAGGCATTTTCTGCATGCTCCCAGTTTTTCCAAAGCAGTTTTCTTTTCAGGTAGCTTCATCCCTTTGAATTTCTTACAGAAGAAAATCTTGTTCTTGTGCCCTCCATCGCCACAGAGAACACAAACATCTTCCAGTACTTCTCTCTTTGTGGTTCTTGTTGAGCCATATTTTTTCTCATATTTTCTTTTGGGATGGTCTGACACTTTGTCCACAATCCTTAGCTGTTCAAGCCTCTCCAGTACTACTTCCTGATTTTAGGAATTTCAGCAGCATGTCAAAGTGATTGTCTGAAGTGACCCTATTCTTCGGCTCGACCATGAACATTAACCAGTCTCTTTTTACATAGTCAGGTAACTTGCTTTCCAAAGATTTAATGACAAGTGGGTTCCTCCTGGCTCCAGAGTTGCCCAGCTCTGTGAGATCTGCTAGGGCCTTCTCCACAGACTGTATAAGGTCAATGACTTTCCTTGGCTGGTTTCCCCTTACATGTGGTATCTTTTCTAGCTCCTCGAGGATTTCAAGGACGATGGTTGATTTGTTTCCATATCTGTTTTCTATGACTCTTAAAATATCTTCAGCAGTGGTATAGGTTGAAAGCCTGAGGTCCTTTGCTATCCTGTCCTCCACACTATCCAGGAGCTGAATTTTCTTGACTTCAGCTGATCCAGATGGCTCTCCTTGCTTCTGCAGGTTTTCCCAGTCCTTTCTCCATCTGTGATATTCCCTCTTGCAGCCACTGAAAACTGGTAGAGTGGTTGCCTTAATCTTCACAGTTGGTATTGCTGGTGTGGGAAATGCTTTCCAGACTCCTGAAGCTTCTGTGGCAAGCCCTTGCTCTGCAACCCTCCGTGCAGTGACAAATTCTTCTTAACATCTGCTGGTAAAGTGCATGTTCTTTTTGACACACCCTTCACTTCCCCACCGCTGTGGATACGACACTGACCTGTTGAGAGCAAGCCGAGAACTTCGATGACAAATATTCTTGCCGTCCTGGAGAATTAGCTAAAGTCTATATACTTGGGAGATTATCAGCCACAGGAATGTGAAGAGAGGTAAAACAGAAGTGTGTTAAATAAAGGTAATTATATTCCCACAGTTATTTTACAGGCACGCAAACTATTTTAAAGACTAGCCAAAAAAACTGGATCCAACCTCGATCAGCTAAAAGGGAAGGAATCAACCCTAACCATAACCCTTTAGATCTGGGTATCGTTCTGCTCTGTGTGTATCCAAAATTATTCTCTCTGTATGAGCCTTTTTAACCGTTCTCTCCCCCCATTACTGAACCTGCTCTATGCTGGCTGTAAAACAGCCGCCCTGATAAACACCTGTGGCTGTGATGTGTTGGCAAGTCTTTAATAGCAAAGAACATGCTGTAATAAACTCCTGGAAGTAAATGAAAAGGGAAGTTATGAAGCGAAAATAAAGACTTTGTGGATCTATTTCTCTATGATCTGTTTCTATGTGTGCAAATTAGCACATTTTCACCGTTTATGTTCTTTGAACAACAGTCTAACGCTTGATTCTAAGTTACTTTAACTCCATTGGAACTTCTCTTGTAGCCTTTGTGCAGACGTTGAAATTTGCGACCAGTGTGGAAAATGCACTTGATCAGTTTGCGATGGGTTGAGAGTTTCCGCTTCCTTGGTATCTACTTTGACCAGAGGCTGAGCTGGAAGGATCATCATCAGGCAGGTAGTAAGTTTATCAAAGACAAGCATGAGAAGAAAGATTCTGGTATTAAAAGCCAGTTCTATTCTAAGGTGGACAGCAGATCTAAGGATTAGCTTCAGGTCTATACTGATGGCTCAAAGGACACAAACAGATGCAACTGTGTCTGCACCTTCTAGAAACTTTGAGTATAGCAAAAGAACATCAGATTACATTAGTGTATTTGCTACTGAATTTGTTGCAATTCATGTGGCAGTTCAGTGGGTTTATCAGAACAACATCCAGAAGGCAGTAACTTGTAGTGATTCAGTATCAGCATTAACAAGCATCAAAACAGGAGCATCAAAAGCTCATCAAAATTTAGTAATCAATATAATCAGAGAGTGGAGGAAATGTGCAGGGAAGGGGCTTTGTGTTGTGTTTCTGTGGACCCCAGCTCACATGGGGATCTTGAGGAATGAAAGGGCAGAGAGGTTGGCAAAGGAAGCAGAGAAGAGGAGCAGTGTTGACAGAGAAATTAATGATCAAAGTCAGAAGGCAAGAGTGTTGTGTGGGTAAAAGCAAATGAGCAGTGGCAACAGAGTGGGGAAACAGAGGTCAAGGGGAGGCATCTTCTTTCCAATACAAAGGAGGGACAATGCATCAAGGAGAAGGGAAAAGAGCAGGAAAGAGCAGGTTATAATAACAAGGTTAAGAATTAGGCAGAGCAACTTAGACAATATGCTATACATTGTGGAGAAGCATCCATCTATGTGAGCATTGTCATGAACTGGAGACAACAGAACATGTGCTTTTAATATGTAGGCATAATAGTGAGGAAAGGAAGATGATGATGGATGGACTGAGGAAACTGGGAATGGTGGATGTGGATGAGCTGGGTAGAGAGTTCAGGTGGGAGGAAAGAGCTTTATAAATTTACTCTACTCTAGTAAAAAGGATGGAATGATGGATACGCTAGATAGAGGACCAGAAGGTGACAGCTACAATATAGATGCCAACTGCCTTTAAAACCAAAAGAAATAGTGGAAGAACAACAACAACAACAAGATGAAGATCGGTAGATTTGTCTGGTTCCGATCAGGACAAAAAGTAATGATGGGCAAATTAAGCTTTTGTGAATTCCCGAACCACTTGTAATGATTACTCGAAGTAATGTTTACCTGAAGTTGCAGTTCTAGCGCCCTCTCCTGGCGACCCGCGAGCCTTGCACTGCAGGGTTGGAGCCGCTATTGGTGACCGGGAGGCGCACACGTGAGCTTTGTTTTGTTAAGGAGAAAATGCTGGTAAAATATGCCATAGCTTGGGTATTCTTGTATAAGTGTGGACTCAACGTTTTTATTGAGGTACGTTATTTTTTCCACAGTATTGGGATTTAACCAGTTTATTTTTTGCTCACAATTTCTCCACATTTGGAGAATATTCTTCTGCAGGGTACAGTAGATGCTGGTATGCATAGAAATCTTTTGGCCCGCTTGAAAAGGTTGGTGTAACGATGTCTGTGATTTAGCCAGTAGGCGAGTGGGTCCTCTGACCTGGCCAGAGGTGGGCTGCTCATGCACCGCTGCCCATCTACCGTCGCATCTGCCATAGCATTCCCAGCCCTTCTTGCATCTGAGGCGTCTCGGTCCAGCGTTCCCCAAAGGTTAATATCTGGAACACACCGGGCACCGGACCTGTCCAAAAAGTAATTTACAAATAGACAAACAGCGATTCATTTGGATGGAAGCTACACCATAGCTATAGTAAGTTACTGTTGGATATGAAACTTTGCTTTTGTGCATTACACCTACAGTACACCTACTACCTACTACAACTACACACAAACTGTTAATTTTTAAATACGGTTATCAGGAGTTTATGTGCTTAAATCTCAACCTGTCCGAATCTTGACGAGGCGGTGTCAGTGAATCACGTGTTTGGACCCTGACGTCACCTCTCTGGGGGGTATTTGATTGGTGCTGAACGGAGCCTCCGCCCATAATGCGGGGTCCAGCTCTTATTGAACTGCGACTGCGGCGCGAATTTAAATACCCCCGCGACACTCGTCTAGTTTGAGACACGCTTTTAAAATAATCGGTCTTTATCACAAAGAACCTTCATTTAGGAAGATGAACATTTGTCTTCTGTTTTGGATCCTGCTCCCAGCAGCAGAATGCGGTAAGTTGAGGAAACTTTCTTTACACACACGTTCTGAGCGCTGTGTTGCGCTTTTCTCAGGTAGAAATAGACAAACAATCAATCAGCTCTCTGTGTAGATGCTCTTCTCCCACATTTGGTCTTATTCCTCTCAGATGTCCCCAAAGACTCACACCATAACAACCTATTAAAGATAATAAAAAGAGAGTACAATAAGAAATAAAATAGAATAAATTAAAAATAGAATATAAATATAAAAAATAAAAAAAAACGCCCTTTGTTTTTGTTTAGCTCTGCAATAAAAACATCAATAGCGAATAATGCACCAGGAAGCTGGTGAAATACTTGAAGATATTTGGGCAGTGACACTATTCTAAACGAAAATAGTGCCAATCACACGCGGAAGTGTTTCAGTTTCCAGTGCGTGGTGCTGTTCCTGACTGAGCCGTTAGGGGGCGCAGCAGTACTGCACACTGAGACTTCCGGTTGATGAATCATCTGCTAAAGTACCTCTGCCCTGTGTGTGTGTTTTAATATTTATTTAATATTTTAATATCAAAAGCATATGCATGAAAGTTGCAGGTAACTGTCCAAACACAGATGTATTTTAGTTGTTGACTATCTGAGGATTTGCTTTGATTTTGATGCCTGCACACAGAGTACGAAGAGAGTGGAGATTAAACCTCTTTTCTTATTGGTGCCTGTTCAGGTACTGTAGTAAACCTTGTTTATATTCAGTTTATGAGGAATCTATTATGATATTTTGGGTTATTGTTGGGTCTTTTGACCTGTTTCTCATCCTGCTGCTCCATGTTTCCTTCACAGCTTGTGGAAAGAGGCTGTTTTTCATTCTGGTTGTTTGTTTTTAGTGGTGTTTTGTCCAGTTGAGTGTTTGTGAAGAGGGATTATAGTAGGGGAACGAGGAAGCAGCCCTGAGGAGTTCTGGTGATCAGGATGAGAGGAGATGAGATGTGGGTTTTTATCCTGACATGTGGTGGTCTGGCTCAGAGAGGATCAATGATGATGATCAAAGAGATATTTAGCTTTTTCTGATACCGTCCACCAATTTGAGCAGATACGACTCACAGCTTAAGGTTTAAAATAATTAACCATAATATTAAACTGTCTACATCTTTCAATATTAATTTGACAAGACCTGAGATTGGGATCAATTTATAACATGATTATTTTTGTCAGAACCGCTGATCCCACTGTGAGGGTCCAGAGTTTTGACTCCATTTGTTTGTGTGTTTCAGGTTCCCATTCTCTTGAGTTCTTGTCTACAGGACATGTTCAGCCTGGATCTGGGCCCCATTTTGAACAAGTTACAGAGTTTGATGGAGTTGTGATCTCTCACTGTGACAGTGGGACACAACAAGAACACTTCAAACCCGTCCTGGAATCCCACAACTTACCTGGGACCTGTGAGGTGGCCCTTAATGATGCTTTTGGTGCTCTCAAAGAGATTTCTAAATCATTAATCACACACTGTGTAAGTTTGTAGCACATTTGCTTTGTAACACATCTAAGAGGAATTAAAACCTTTAACTAAAGAGAAAAAATAATCCTTGTAGATGTTCAGCGGCGGCGTGGCTGCATCACGTCAGACGAGAGGCTTGAATCTGCTTTTGACAACTGGGCAGTGAATGGAGAGGGTTTCATTCAGTTTGATGCTGGAGCTCAGAAATGGAAAGCCCTGTCTCCTTCTGCAGAAATGATTAAAGATTCGTGGAACAACCGTGAGTCTCGGAACCATTTCTTTGGACAATTCATCAGTGAAGAATGTCCAGAAATGATCCATCAGATCAAATTAAGAGAAGTGGAAAAAAGAACAGGTGAACACACTCTCTGGTCCAAAAAAATATAACGCAAAATATAATAAAATCACAGCTTTGAATCACTTCATTAAATTGGACATAATTCAGGAATTAACCTGAACACATACAAAAGTATCTTTTCTTCCCCTGGCTGGTCCCACCCTGATCATCACCTTTTCTATCCTCCTGCAGATCTCCGTGTGTTTGCCAACCCTGTTAACAGAACCAAGGCATTGCTGAAGTGCCACGTCACCAGTACTGACAAATCAGTGCGTTCAGTGTCTCTGACTGAAGACGGGGCCACCAAGGCAAACTGGATCACTGTAACTGGCCCGTTGCCTTCTGGGGATGGATCAGTGATCCTCATCCTGACAGCTGAGGTCCCCCTGATCCACACCAACATCTATGGCTGTGTTGTCCAAACAGAAGACAGAAACATCACTGTCATGTGGGGTGAGAACTTTACATTTACATTCTGCTGCATGATTGTTATTTACAGATCTATAGATTGTTTCTGGGCCCAATTGTAAATATAACTGGTAAAAAAGTTCAGGAACATATGATACAGAATAATGCAAGGTTTTAAACCTAGTGTATTTTATTGTTATTGCCATAATTTCCCTTTTGTTTCAGATGGAAAAACACTTGCTGGTGTTAATTGGACATTTTTGGCTCCCATTTTGGTTTCATGTGTTCTTTTAATCTGCGCAACAGCATGGATGCTCAAATGTAAGTCTCACTACTTTTGTTGAAACATTCATCAGTCTGTCAGCTGATATTTTGGTATTAATGTTTCAATAATTAGCTTTATGATCAGATCAATGTTTGTAATGAAATATCTGCCAACATGTATTATTTGTGCCTCCATTTGTGTTTCACAATAGTCAAGAAGAGGATTGTTTCAAGTGATGAAGAACAACCACCAGTATCTTTAAGGAGTGATGAATTGATGTATAACCAGAAGAATGAATATTTGTCAAGATTGGACGAGAGACAAATGCTATGATCCAGAATATTTTTATTCTCCATATTAAAGTTGCACCGTGTAATACAACTGAGCAGGGGATCAAAACACAAACATTTGCAGTGAACCGGCTTTAACGTTCACATTTACGACACTTTCAAACAGAGCAGTACATTAAACAGAACATACAGGTGAAGTCACAACAGTGATCAGGTGTAAAAAGCTAAAAAGCAAAAGAAACTTTTTATTTTTATGTTCTTTTCCCTGTTACCTTTTATCTATTATGTAAGCACTTTGGTTTCCTATTTAGACATTATAAAGCATTACACAAATAACTATTTCTATGTTAATGTAACATGACCACCAAACTACTGTTTAGTGAACCGTTTACTTAAACATTAATTTATTTCTTTAAGAGACTGATGATCAAATGTAACTCATGTTCTTTGGATGATGTCATGTGGCACCAAGAATGTTGTCAATAAACGATTAATTTTAATTTAATGAAATTGAATATCAAAATAAATGTACATACTTGTTAAGATCTTCTTTTACTGTATTAAATGTCTTTATACTAAGATTGTCTTATTTTTACTTCCTTCATTAGAAGAATAGTTTATATTTTATATCAAGAGGCAGAATTTTTATTTACTCCAGATTATAAAGAACAACTTGATTAGACTTATTTTTATACATAAACATTTATTAGTGAGAAATGATATATATGTATATTTTTGTAACAATTTTCATGTAGATTGTTTTTTAAGATCTTTCACAAAACTAAAGGTCGAGTGATTTGTATCAGTATACTGAATTAGTCTAAAGTGTGTTCCTTTAAAAACACGTGCAACAAAGATGAAAAAGAAAGACATCGGACAGAAATGATCTAGTCCGTTTATACAACTAATTTATTGGCCTATCAGAGCGCTGCCAGATTAATAAATTATTGTTCACCCAGGTAATAATGACTTTTATGGCTTTTCAAAAAAGCATCCACAGAAACTTCAGTGACTATATTTTCATGTCACCTTCGTATTATTATCGTCACATTCTACTAAATTTGTTTGGTAACATGTGAAAACTCAAACACTTTCAAGATCTTAAATGATCCTAAAAGATCTTTAACATCTCAACATGTCTCTAAACTACAGACATCACCTTTTTTAATACATTCAGTGAGAAGACATAAATGCATTGTTGTCAAACTTAGAAGAAGAATCAGTATCAGGGTTTCCTGCAGAATAGGATTTAGTAGTTTTATTTTCAGGACAATAACAACAAAAGCGCCATTTAATGCTACTCATTAAAAACCAGTAGTAACAAGTACTCATGCAAAATCAAATCAAACAGTAAACTTCAGATGTTTTATGACATTCCAGACGCTATTCTGTAGGACCTCTAATATCTGTTTAGTAATAACTGCTATCTGCTCGTTGTGGAGGCTGATGATGTCTGACCAAGATCTCCCCTGAGAAAACACAGACCAGCAGCTCAGCCTTCCCAGAGAGAAGATGGAGCAGTTACAGAAGGAACAGGGGATGTTAAACTAGTACGGAATTAAAATGTCAAAATAGAACATATTTCAACCAGTGAAGAGCAGGCAGCCAGGCTAAAGCAGCAAGAATGTAGCTCAGAGGAACAGAATTATAACTTTGTTCAACGATGGAACATTTATCACTTCAATTAAGGCAAAATAAAAAACAAACAACAACAACAACCCTACAAAGTTATACTTGTTAATTGTTCGTCACTCAAGTTTATGAAGAACATTTCACGTCTCGGTAAAATAAAAGTAAGGCGGGATCCAACTATTACACCCACTTCCGGTGTTTACTGCGTGATAAAAATTCAAAAATTAACGATCGTACAATAAAAAAAATCGTGACGGTGTTCTGAAGACGTTTGGTTCCCCAGCGCTGGAGAGACAACTTCATCTTTTCTCCTCTTTTGGATGCACAACAACAACAACATCGACAGCAAATAATTATGGACTTTTATTTGGGAAACGCAACTGCAGGAAGATGAAGTTCTGTCTTTTGCTTTACTGGGTTTTGCTGCCAGCAGCAGAATGTGGTAGGTGACACAACTGTAATGGCGAAAGTTTGGATTTGCAGGGTTGTTAGACGCCGCGCAGAATTTGTCAAGTTTATTGAATAAAGTTTATTTTGGTCACCACGTGTTACACTCATCGAGAACCTCAGGCTCCGAACCGAACTGCAGCGTTTGAAACACGCGCCTTTCTTGTCGCGCTCTTTGCGTCAAACACTTGAACAGATTCCCGAGAGAAGTTCCATGGACATCCAAAGATTTAAGACTGACTGATCCATGATCCACAACCACGTTTAAATATTAATAATAAAATACTGGCTAAAGACAGGAAACGTACAAAAAAGAGAACATTTTATGGTTTGCTCTGGAGACCGGAGAAGCTGCTTTATTAGGTGTAATAGTTCATGATCTTCCTTTTCTTCTTTTTTAAACTGGTGGTTGGTAGACTATGTTTCAGCTTATTACTGCCATCGACTGTTGAGTGTAGATCAGGAAGCAAGAAAATTTTATTTAAAAAAGCATTTATTCGGCCTGATATTTCTTCTGATTGTTTGGTACCCGTGTGGCCTACAAAGCCTGAGTGAGACCCTCAAGAAGGGCACCAAATTTAAACAACGGGTGTCGTAGTTTCCAACCAGGTGTAATCCTGCAAAGACAGAATCCCGAACTCTGAGTGGCTGAGAGCCAGTGGATTTGAAATTAGGATCCTCCTCCCAGGCGTGACGCTGACGTGGATTATAAACTCCCAACGTTGCTCCTGATAACCACACTATCTTCAGCCAGAGATTCTTGTCTTCGTTATCTGGATCTACCCAAGAACACTGCCACTGCGCTCCTCTACCTCATTCCCTTTCCTTTCTCTCTCCTATTGCTCCTGCCTTTTCCTTTCAGTTTGTGCTTTGTTATTGTTTCAACTTCTTCCTTTTTCCTAATTTGACATTAAAACACAGTTTCCTGTGTTCCTGTCAGAACCTTTTGATGCAAGAACTCCATTTGTTTGTGTGTTTCAGGTTCCCATTCTCTTGAGTTCTTGTCTACAGGACGTGTTCAGCCTGGATCTGGGCTCCATTTTGAGCAAGTTACAGAGTTTGATGGAGTTGTGATCTCTCACTGTGACAGTGGGACACAACAAGAACACTTCAAACCCGTCCTGGAATCCCACAACTTACCTGGGACCTGCAGACCAGCATGTTATGATGTTTTTGATGCTCTCAAAGAGATTTCTAAATTCATCAATCACACACGGAGTAAGTTTGTAGCACATTTGCTTTATAACGTGTTTATTTTGTTGAAGATGAACTGAACATTTTACATAAAATAATCCTTGTAGATGTTCAACGGCGGCGTGGCTGCATCAGATGTTTTATGACATTCCAGACGCTATTCTGTAGGACCTCCAATATCAGTTTAGTAATAACTGGTATCTGCTCGTTGTGGAGGCTGATGATGTCTGACCAAGATCTCCCCTGAGAAAACACAGACCAGCAGCTCAGCCTTCCAGAGAGAAGATGGAGCAGTTACAGAAGGAACAGGGGATGTTAAACTAGTACGGAATTAAAATGTCAATATAGAACATATTTCAACCAGTGAAGAGCAGGCAGCCAGGCTAAAGCAGCAAGAATGTAGCTCAGAGGAACAGAATTCTAACTTTGTTCAACGATGGAACATTTATCACTTCAATTAAGGCAAAACAAAAAACAAACAAACAACAACAACCCTACAAAGTTATACTTGTTAATTGTTCGTCACTCAAGTTTATGAAGAACATTTCACGTCTCGGTAAAATAAAAGTAAGGGGGATCCAACTATTACACCCACTTCCGGTGTTTACTGCGTGATATAAAAATTCAAAAATTAACGATCGTACAGATAAAAAAAATCGTGACGGTGTTCTGAAGACGTTTGGTTCCCCAGCGCTGGAGAGACAACTTCATCTTTTCTCCTCTTTTGGATGCACAACAACAACAACATCGACAGCAAATAATTATGGACTTTTATTTGGGAAACGCAACTGCAGGAAGATGAAGTTCTGTCTTTTGCTTTACTGGGTTTTGCTGCCAGCAGCAGAATGTGGTAGGTGACACAACTGTAATGGCGAAAGTTTGGATTTGCAGGGTTGTTAGACGCCGCGCAAAGTTTGTCAAGTTTATTGAGTAAAGTTTATTTTGGTTACCACGTGTTACACTCATCGAGAACCTCAGGCTCCGAACCGAACTGCAGCGTTGGAAACACGCGCCTTTCTTGTCGCGCTCTTTGCGTCAAACACTTGAACAGATTCCCGAGAGAAGTTCCACGGACATCCAAAGATTTAAGACTGGCTGATCCATGATCCACAACCACGTTTAAATATTAATAATAAAATACTGGCTAAAGACAGGAAAACGTCCAAAAAAGAGAACATTTTATGGTTGCTCTGGAGACCCGGAGAAGCTGCTTTATTAAGTGTAATAGTTCATGATCTTCCTTTTCTTCTTTAAACTGGTGGTTGGTAGATATAGTTTCAGCTTATTACTGCCATCGACTGTTGAGTGTAGATCAGGAAGCAAGAAATTTTATTTAAAAAAGCATTTATTCGGCCTGATATTTCTTCTGATTGTTTGGTACCCGTGTGGCCTACAAAGCCTGAGTGAGACCCTCAAGAAGGGCACCAAATTTAAACAACGGGTGTCGTAGTTTCCAAACCAGGTGTAATCCTGCAAAGACAGAATCCCGAACTCTGAGTGGCTGATTTGAAATTAGGATCCTCCCAGGCGAGATGACGACGTGGATTATAAACTCCCAACGTTGCTCCTGATAACCACACTATCTTCAGCCAGAGATTCTTGTCTTCGTTATCTGGATCTACCCAAGAACACTGCCACTGCGCTCCTCTACCTCATTCCCTTTCCTTTCTCTCTCCTATTGCTCCTGCCTTTTTCCTTTCAGTTTGTGCTTTGTTATTGTTTCAACTTCTTCCTTTTTCCTAATTTGACATTAAAACACAGTTTCCTGTGTTCCTGTCAGAACCTTTTGATGCAAGAACTCCATTTGTTTGTGTGTTTCAGGTTCCCATTCTCTTGAGTTCTTGTCTACAGGACGTGTTCAGCCTGGATCTGGGCCCCATTTTGAACAAGTTACAGAGTTTGATGGAGTTGTGATCTCTCACTGTGACAGTGGGACACAACAAGAACACTTCAAACCCGTCCTGGAATCCCACAACTTACCTGGGACCTGCAGACCAGCATGTTATGATGTTTTTGATGCTCTCAAAGCGATTTCTAAATTCACCAATCACACACGGAGTAAGTTTGTAGCACATTTGCTTGTAACACATTAAGAGGAATTAAAACCTTTAACTAAAGAGAAAAAACAATCCTTGTAGATGTTCAGCGGCGGCGTGGCTGCATCACGTCAGACGAGAGGCTTGAATCTGCTTTTGACAACTGGGCAGTGAATGGAGAGGGTTTCATTCAGTTTGATGCTGGAGCTCAGAAATGGAAAGCCCTGTCTCCTTCTGCAGAAATGATTAAAGATTCGTGGAACGGCTATGAGGCTCAGAACCATTTGTTTGGACAATTCATCAGGAGATACTGTCTAGAAATGATCCACCACATCAAATTAAGAGAAATAGAAAAAAGAACAGGTGAACACACTCTCTGGTCCTAAAATAGCAGCCTGGTGTTGGTTATGAGCTAAAACTATGTTGAGAGGAAGAGTGAGCTGCTCATCACTGCTGGTTCCCTGTTCAAAGAGTGACAACAGACAACCCTGATCATCACCTTTTCTATCCTCCTGCAGATCTCCGTGTGTTTGCCAACCCTGTTAACAGAACCAAGGCATTGCTGAAGTGCCACGTCACCAGTACTGACAAATCAGTGCGTTCAGTGTCTCTGACTGAAGACGGGGCCCCAAGGCAAACTGGATCACTGTAACTGGCCCGTTGCCTTCTGGGGATGGATCAGTGATCCTCATCCTGACAGCTGAGGTCCCCCTGATCCACACCAACATCTATGGCTGTGTTGTCCAAACAGAAGACAGAAACATCACTGTCATGTGGGGTGAGAACTTTACATTTACATACTGCTGCATGATTGTTATTGAGTCAAAGCAATAGAGGCTGGAATTTTAACGTTGTGTTCAAGTCTCAGTTAGTTTAGGTTTGTTAAAAATCTGATGTGAGAAATACTTGAGCGCTGGGAAAATAAGAAATATAACTGTTTAAATCGTGAATAGTGTCCGCTACATTTGTCAGCATCAACATTATGAGTTTATTATTGTAATTATTACTTTTATTACAATGTTTTTAGTAACAATGCTATTTTTTCTTTGGTTCCAGATGGAAACACACTTGATGGAAGAGAAATTCTTTCCACAAGTGTCAGTTGGACACAAATTTTGAGCTGCGTTCTGTTTTTATGTGTTCTTTTTCTAATCGGCACAACAGCACTGGTGCTCAAATGTACCAGTAAGTATCACTACAGTAAATGTAACATTTAAGTCAGTCTGTCAGCTGCTGATTTAGTATTTTGAAATATTTTAACAATAACATTTTTGTGGACAAATCATTGAGTTTCTAATGAGATCTACCTCTCAGCACATATTAATTCATCCTCCATTTAATTACAACAAAGTCAAGAATAATACGAGGATTTTGTAAAGTGAAGGAGCACAGGCATAAATGGTCTATTTTTCTGGCTGCTTAAGCTTTGAACTATTTATTTTGTTCCACAGATGATTTAACAGACTTACAAAAAGCACTAGAAATAAAAACGTGTCTAGGCTCTTAACAGGAGTGTTGTGATGTAAATATGCAGTGGTTATGTTGGACAACTACTCTACACCCCAATACACGCAACACATTATTATCACCAACAAATGTTAGTCCCCATTTGAGCTGCATTGAATTGAATGGAACAGATTATTGTCTGTTAGCCTAACTTAATTGGTGGTGTGTGTGAGGAACTGTAACATGAATGAGTTCATGCATACCATAGTTTCAGGAGGAAGATCACTTTTCCATGATTTTTTTTACTAAGACTCCTAAATTGTGTTGAATGAACTCATTAACTGGAATGACCAGAGTGTCATCTTTTGAACCAGCCAGGCACTCTGGATGCTAAAGCTCTGAACCTATAAATCACCCCTGGAAGAAATGAAAACACACTTCAGAAGCACCTTGAAGAATATTTAAGAGGATGATTGCATCAACAGAAAATGTTCTCTATTTGTTCTTTTTTTATCTAATAAATGTCTGCTTTCTAATATTGTATATTTTTATATCCTGTATTAAAATAAATGTTTTTTTAAGAGCCTGTGTGATACATATTTAAAGAACTTGGTTTTCTTTTACTCCAGTTTATGAGGAAACATTTGATTGGGCTTGTTTTCCTTTAAAGGTCAGCTTCTCACTGACAAGATCATTATAGGATACAGGAGTTTTAGTGTGAGAGCATATATTCAACCTCCTATTAGGTATTACAATTGCCAAAGGTATGCCCATCATTACAGTGTGTAGGGGGAGCAGAGGTGTGTGTGTGTGTGTGTGTGTGTGTGGGGGGGGGGGGGGGGTAGTAATAGCACAGTTAATGTAAATGTAACTGGGGAAACTACAGTGTGTGGAGAAAACAGTTGTAATTCAACAAGAAGAGCAGAGAGAGAAGAGGCAGTGAAGATTGTGAGTAAAAATAAAAGAGTGGAAGAGATGAATGAACCAAATAAATCATGTGTTTCATTTCAGAACTTTGCTGGATATGATCCCGGTGCAAGCACTTAGACTCTACATGGGCCAGTCAAAATCTCACCTGTGTGTGCGCTCCAGGAACAGGCTGGGGAAATGCCACTGTGGCTGAGGAGGAAACAGTTGGCTGCTAATTACTGGATTCATTCAAGAGGTCAGAGGGGTGAACATCTTACAAAGGGGGTTCTGCTAGTGAGTTGGGAGGAGACAGCACAAAAGGGGAGTTTTGGGTGGAAGGGTGATGAGGTGGCCAAGGAAATGGGGGTGTATAACCATTAAAAGCAGGAGCAATGTTGACAGAGAAATTAATGATCAAAGTCAGAAGGCAAGAGTGTTGTGTGGGTAAAAGCAAATGAGCAGTGGCAACAGAGCGGGGAAACAGAGGTCAAGGGGAGGCATCTTCTTTCCAATACAAAGGAGGGACAATGCATCAAGGAGAAGGGAAAAGAGCAGGAAAGAGCAGGTTATAATAACAAGGTTAAGAATTAGGCAGAGCAACTTAGACAATATGCTATACATTGTGGAGAAGCATCCATCTATGTGAGCAGTGTCATGAACTGGAGACAACAGAACATGTGCTTTTAATATGTAGGCATAATAGTGAGGAAAGGATGATGATGGATGGACTGAGGAAACTGGGAATGGTGGATGTGGATGAGCTGGGTAGAGAGTTCAGGTGGGAGGAAAGAGCTTTATAAATTTACTCTACTCTAGTAAACAGGATGGAAGGATGGATACGCTAGATAGAGGACCAGAAGGTGGCAGCTACAATATAGATGCCAACTGCCTTTAAAACCAAAAGAAAAAGAACATGAAGATCGGTAGATTTGTCTGGTTCCGATCAGGACAAAAAGTAATGATGGGCAAATTAAGCTTTTGTGAATTCCCGAACCACTTGTAATGATTACTCGAAGTAATGAAGTTGCAGTTCTAGCGCCCTCTCCTGGCGACCCGCGAGCCCTGCACTGCAGGGTTGGAGCCGCTATTGGTGACCGGGAGGCGCACACGTGAGCTTTGTTTTGTTGAGAAAATGCTGGTAAAATATGCCATAGCTTGGGTATTCTTGTGTAACTGGACTCAACGTTTTTATTGGAGGTACGTTATTTTTTTCCACAGTATTGGGATTTAACCAGTTTATTTTTTGCTCACAATTCTCCACATTTGGAGAATATTCTTCTGCAGGGTACAGTAGATGCTGGCATGCATAGAAATCTTTTGGCCCGCTTGAAAAGGTTGGTGTAACGATGTCTGTGATTTAGCCAGTAGGCGAGTGGGTCCTCTGACCTGGCCAGAGGTGGGCTGCTCATGCACCGCTGCCCATCTACCGTCGCATCTGCCATAGCATTCCCAGCCCTTCTTGCATCTGAGGCGTCTCGGTCCAGCGTTCCCCAAAGGTTAATATCTGGAACACACCGGGCACCGGACCTGTCCAAAAAGTAATTTACAAATAGACAAACAGCGATTCATTTGGATGGAAGCTACACCATAGCTATAGTAAGTTACTGTTGGATATGAAACTTTGCTTTTGTGCATTACACCTACAGTACACCTACTACCTACTACAACTACACACAAACTGTTTTTTTAAAATGCGGTTATCAGGAGTTTATGTGCTTAAATCTCAACCTGTCCGAATCTTGACGAGGCGGCGTCAGTGAATCACGTGTTTGGACCCTGACGTCACCTCGATGACGGGTATTTCCTGGTGCTGAACGAAGGCTCCGCCCACAATGCGGGGTCCAGCTCTCTTATTGAACTGCGACTGTCACGCGCAATAAAAACTCCTGCGACACTCGTCTAGTTTGAGACCCGCTTTTAAGAGAATCGGTCTTTATCACAAAGAACCCTCGTCATGTTCTTCCAGACTGTTTCAGATGAGGACAACAAGTGTTTAGCGACCTTCATTTAGGAAGATGAACTTTTGTCTTCTGTTTTGGATCCTGCTCCCAGCGGCAGAATGCGGTAAGTTGAGGAAACTTTCTTTACACACACCCAAGGTAGTTTTCCATGTCAACTGGACTGGGTTTCTTCTCTTGGAGACGTACACACACGTTCTGAGCGCTGTGTGAAGAAATAGACAATCGACTTTTCAAGAACATTCAAAAACGTCCTTTGTTTTTGTTTAGCTCTGCAATAAAAACATGAATAGCGAATAATGCACCAGGAAGCTGGTGAAATACTTGAAGATATTTGGGCAGTGACACTATTTGAAACGAAAACATGGAAGCAGAATCATGTTTATTGCCATTGTTCATGTAATACACAGTATTTCACAAGCTAGGAATTTGTCTTGGTGTGACGCTGCGACATTCAACATAAAGAAGACAACACTAGAATAAGATAAATAAAATAAGACATATATACAGTATACATAAATAGTAAGAAATAGTGCAGGTCAATGCAGGAGTAATGTATTGTTCGTGAGTCCGACTGGCTGCTGTACATGGTGCTTAAGTGATAAGTCACTTGGTGTTTGTGAGGGTGATGTTTGGTCACCCGCGCTGTTCGTTCACTAGACTCAGATCAACCACACAAACAACAGGAGGCCTTGCAAGGGAGAACTGACGAGCAGTTCAAGCTTCCTCTCTCAACTCCGCCCGTCTGCTGCTCGCTCTCCTCTTTTATTTGGTGCACACAAGATTTATGTCAATCTGACCTCATGATTCTTTCTCCGACTTCCCCGTGTCCTTGAACATGGTACCTCTCAGTGCTGGGTACCTAACAGCTTCCATACTTGGTTCAAACACTCATACATTCCTTTTGATTAAACATTCTAAATCTACTTACTGTACTTACTATAGCATTGAAACGATAATAGTAATAACAACAATAATTCTTCTCACATGTTCAGCAGCCTGATGGCAGAGGGGAAGAAGCTGTTCATGTAGCGGGAGGTTTTGGTCCGAATGGACCGTAGTCTCCTGCCTGAGGGGAGGGGGGAAGAAGCCACACCGAACGTGGCTTGCGCAGTGCTTTCGATTCCAGTGTGTCGGACTGTTCCTGACTGAGCCGTTAGGGGGCGCAGCAGTACTGCACACTGAGACTTCCTGTTTATAAAACCGCTGCTGAAGTACCTCTGCCCTGTGTGTGTGTGTGTGTGTGTGTGTGCACTTTAATATCACAGGCATGAAAGTTGCAGGTAACTGTCCAAACACAGATGTATTTTTTAGTTGTTGACTATCTGAGGATTTGCTTTGATTTTGTTGCCTGCACACAGAGTACGAAGAGAGTGGAGATTAAACCTCTTTTCTTATTGGTGCCTGTTCAGGTACTGTAGTAAACCTTGTTTATATTCAGTTTATGAGGAATCTATTATAATATTTTGGGTTATTGTTGGGTCTTTTGACCTGTTTCTCATCCTGCTGCTCCATGTTTCCTTCACAGCTTGTGGAAAGAGGCTGTTTTTCATTCTGGTTGTTTGTTTTTAGTGGTGTTTTGTCCAGTTGAGTGTTTGTGAAGAGGGATTATAGTAGGGGAACGAGGAAGCAGCCCTGAGGAGTTCTGGTGACCAGGATGAGAGGAGATGAGATGTGGGTTTTTATCCTGACATGTGGTGGTCTGGCTCAGAGAGGATCAATGATGATGATCAAAGAGATATTTTTGCTTTTTTTGATACCGTCCACCAATTTGAGCAGATACGACTCACAGCTTAAGGTTTAAAATAATTAACCATAATATTAAACTGTCTACATCTTTCAATATTAATTTGACAAGACCTGAGATTGGGATCAATTTATAACATGATTATTTTTGTCAGAACCGCTGATCCCACTGTGAGGGTCCAGAGTTTTGACTCCATTTGTTTGTGTGTTTCAGGTTCCCATTCTCTTGAGTTCTTGTCTACAGGACGTGTTCAGCCTGGATCTGGGCCCCATTTTGAACAAGTTACAGAGAGTTTGATGGAGTTGTGATCTCTCACTGTGACAGTGGGACACAACAAGAACACTTCAAACCCGTCCTGGAATCCCACAACTTACCTGGGACCTGCACAGCAGCATGTTATGATGTTTTTGATGCTCTCAAAGCGATTTCTAAATTCATCAATCACACACGGAGTAAGTTTGTAGCACATTTGCTTTTAACGTGTTTATTTTGTTGAAAATGAACTGAACATTTTACATAAAACAATCCTTGTAGATGTTCAGCGGCGGCGTGGCTGCATCACATCAGACGAGAGGCTTGAATCTGCTTTTGACAACTGGGCAGTGAATGGAGAGGGTTTCATTCAGTTTGATGCTGGAGCTCAGAAATGGAAAGCCCTGTCTCCTTCTGCAGAAATGATTAAAGATTCGTGGAACGGCTATGAGACTCGGAAGCATGTGTTTGGACAATTCATCAGGAGATACTGTCCAGAAATGATCCATCAGATCAAATTAAAAGAAATAGAAAAAAGAACAGGTGAATAAACACACACATATATTTGTACTTGTATCTTTGTGAGGACTTACACAGATTCATGAAACACCTGTTTTTTACGACACAGCATGTAAAATCTAACAACCACACAGATTTGGCTCATTGGACATAATTCAGGAATTAACCTGAACACATACAAAAGTATCTTTTCTTCCCCTGGCTGGTCCCACCCTGATCATCACCTTTTCTATCCTCCTGCAGATCTCCGTGTGTTTGCCAACCCTGTTGACAGAACCAAGGCATTGCTGAAGTGCCACGTCACCAGTACTGACAAATCAGTGCGTTCAGTGTCTGTGACTGAAGACGGGGCCACCAAGGCAAACTGGATCACTGTAACTGGCCCGTTGCCTTCTGGGGATGGATCAGTGATCCTCATCCTGAAAGCTGAGGTCCCCCTGATCCACACCAACATCTATGGCTGTGTTGTCCAAACAGAAGACAGAACCATCACTGTCATGTGGGGTGAGAACTTTACATTTACATACTGCTGCATGATTGTTATTGAGTCATGATCCAGGCTGCACACAGGCCAGTGGGGTCTTATTGTTGCTGGGGGGGTTCTGGTGTGTTGGGTACTCTGGTAAAAGTCCCTCATGAAGAAGCTCTGAAACGTTCCTAGTGATTCTCTGGTCTTCCTCCATCTGAAAGCAGACCTTTGGATCTTTTCTGGCTGAGATTACAGCAGTGTTGGTCATTAACTCTGTCAGAAACGGCTGTTTCGATGCTGTTAAAACTTATTTGAGAATTTTTTTATGTCTCGCCACAAGTTTTTTGCCCATTTAATTAACAACATTTAACGTGCTTCACATGTTTCCAGAAAGAAACGAGCTACTACAGAGTTACAATTTGGTACAGGCAGTGGAATGCGCAGAATCACCCTCTGCCAGCAGGGGGCGCTGCAGCAGCTCAGCACCCACCTTTCTATCGTCTTGGCACAGAATTATCAGTGCGCAACGTTGAGCTTCAGTCTGTGTCCAGGCCTCAGACAACTGTCGGCATGTCACGTTGGTCCAGACAGTTAATAAATGTAACAGTTGAAATACTCTAAATAGAGTCAGTTACACTTTCTGTTATTCGGAGCACAGCTTTCAAAATATTAAAAATAAGTTTATTACAATAACACATGACGACATGCTGCATAGAGTAAAGTATGGCCAGTTTGGTGATTACAATAATCATGTTTTTGTTGTTTATACTCTTTTATGAGCAGATGGAAACACACTTGATGGACAACATCCTTTATGCAGGTGTCCCGATGAAGTTTTGGATTATTATCGGCATCATCTTTACAGTTTGTTGTTTAATCTCCGTAATGACTCTTTTGTGTAAGTCTCACTTCTTTGATTGTAACTTTCAAGTCAGTCTGTGCTGATATTTTACTATTGTGGCCCTGCATTAATAGAATGTTAATGATGTTTCTTGTGAAATACACCTGTCAGCATCTATTAATTGTTCCTTCATTTTATTTCTTCATAGGCACAAGGCAAAAAGTGGTGAGGAAACTTTTCTCATGAGCCCATTGAAGAATAACTGGGGGAAGATGGATTTTATCCACGGAGGACTTGAGCAGAGACGACATCAATGATCCAGGATGTTTTACTCTTCATGCTGAAAGTGCACGTCTATAGAAACGTGTAGACCTGAACAGAGGATCCAAAGTCACATGTGCTGTAATATTTGGACTGTGTTGTCATCCAGTAGCAGAGCTTTGGGACTTATGCTGCTGACACGGGTCTAACCTTCACTGACTGTCATCTTATTTAAGAAGCCAAGAAGCCAAACTATGGAAAGCTTTAGCACTTTGACCCTAAATTCAGTATTAATGATCTTGAACTTCTTAAATCAGAGCTTAACACTCATCTTTTAAAACTACCTTTAAACACCTCATAATGCTGTCACTTTATGTCTGGTTTCATGTATTTTTGTGTTATTTACTCATTCATCTCTCCTTTATTTTGTTTGCATCATCTTTATTTATTTTATGTAAAACACTGGTTACTTATTTCGACATTGTAAAAATCTTATGTTGTTGAATGTATGATGACTTTATTTCTGTTTCTGAAAGACTGGTTTCAGTTACATCCTTGGTGAAGTTGAAATTTAACTCTGAAGTTCTTCCTTGAAGAATCTAACAAATTCATGTGAAACTGGTCGACTAATATTGTGTGTAAAATAGTAAAGTGTTTAACAGTGTTTGTAACTAACTTGCAGGACCTGATGTGTGAAGTCCTTAAGAGTTTTATTTTTTTCATTATTAAATACAGTGTTTGTAAATATTGTAGGTTTTTACTTCCTGCAATAAATGAGTTTTAATTTTAAGAGCTTGTGTGATAATGTTTATTTTCATTTACATGAGGAAATGTCTGATTAGATGAGGTGGTTAACATTGTCTCATCACAGCAACAAGGTTGTGGGTTCCAATCCCCTGGGATCGCAACTTTATCAGTGCAGTTTGGAAGTTCTCCCAGGACGTTTTATGAAATGACCACTGACTCTTAGTTCATTTGTGTTTTACCCATTTTGAAAAAAACAACTTTAATTTGGGCAGTCAAAGCAATACAGGCTGCATATATGTCAATTATTCAAGGGATGAAACACAACTGGACATTAAT
This sequence comes from Takifugu flavidus, assembly GCF_003711565.1. NCBI lineage: Eukaryota > Metazoa > Chordata > Actinopteri > Tetraodontiformes > Tetraodontidae > Takifugu > Takifugu flavidus. Next base: position 42,189 of record NW_026622080.1, on the reverse strand, counting down.
CGGATTGATTCATTTCATGTTTGTCATTTGAATCTGGAAGCAGTTGAGTCCAGACCAGTCACATGTGATGCATATTTGATCAAAGGGGTAGAACAAGGACCCTTACGGGAGATTGGAATGTACTTGGTAGCTTGCAAACTTAGTGCTGGAACAGTGCTTGATTGAGGATGTTTCACAAGCACGAGGAAGCAAGGACTAATGGGTCTGCATTTTGAGAAATGGTTGATGAATGTTCTCAATCATCCAGATCGAAAAGAATTCTTGGCTCAAGGAAGTTCACCTGAACTTTGTTTTCACCTCTTATCTGAGAGGCTTCTTCAATTGTAAATGAACTAGTGGGAATCCCACAGTTGTGCTGTGCTGAGTCACTGAGCGTTATTGTTGATGCTCATGAGGGTCAGTGGTAATTTGCTTTGCTTTGCTTTCTTCAAATAAGTGTCCCTTATCTTTTGGGTGTAGCTGGATGGCCAAATCCTGACCTGAGGAGTTGGCGTTGCATCTGTACAGTGGTTGTTTAGTCTCACCAATGTACAGATCTATAGATTGTTTCTGGGCCCAATTGTAAATATAACTGGTAAAAAGTTCAGGAACATATGATACAGAATAATGCAAGGTTTTAAACCTAGTGTATTTTATTGTTATTGCCATAATTTCCCTTTTGTTTCAGATGGAAAAACACTTGCTGGTGTTAATTGGACATTTTTGGCTCCCATTTTGGTTTCATGTGTTCTTTTAATCTGCGCAACAGCATGGATGCTCAAATGTAAGTCTCACTACTTTTGTTGAAACACTCATCAGTCTGTCAGCTGATATTTTGGTATTCATGTTTCAATAATTAGCCTTATGATCAGATCAATGTTTGTAATGAAATATATCTGCCAACATGTATTATTTGTGCCTCCATTTGTGTTTCACAATAGTCAAGAAGAGGATTGTTTCAAGTGATGAAGAACAACCACCAGTATCTTTAAGGAGTGATGAATTGATGGATAACCAGAAGAATGAATATTTGTCAAGATTGGACGAGAGACAAATGCTATGATCCAGAATATTTTTATTCTCCATATTAAAGTTGCCCCGTGTATACAACTGAGCAGGGGATCAAAACACAAACATTTGCAGTGAACCGACTTTAACGTTCACATTTACGACACTTTCAAACAGAGCAGTACATTAAACAGAACATACAGGTGAAGTCACAACAGTGATCAGGTGTAAAAAGCTAAAGAAACTTTTTATTTTTATGTTCTTTTCCCTGTGACCTTTTATCTGTTATGTAAGCACTTTGGTTTCCTATTTAGACATTATAAAGCATTACACAAATAACTATTTCTATGTTAATGTAACATGACCACCAAACTACTGTTTAGTGAACCGTTTACTTAAACATTAATTTATTTCTTTAAGAGACTGATGATCAAATGTAACTCATGTTCTTTGATGATGTCATATGGCACCAAGAATGTTGTCAATAAACGATTAATTTTAATTTAATGAAATTGAATATCAAAATAAATGTACATACTTGTTAAGATCTTCTTTTACTGTATTAAATGTCTTTATACTAAGATTGTCTTATTTTTACTTCATTAGAAGAATAGTTTATATTTTATATCAAGAGGCAGAATTTTTATTTACTCCAGATTATAAAGAACAATTTGCTTAGACTTATTTTTACACATAAAATAAACATTTATTAGTGAGAAATAATAATATATATGTATATTTTTGTAACAATTTTCATGTAGATTGTTTTTTAAGATCTTTCACAAAAATAAGGCTCGAGTGATTTGCATCAGTTTACTGAATTAGTCTAAAGCGTGTTCCTTTAAAAACACGTGCAACAAAGATGAAAAAGAAAGACATCGGACAGAAATGATTTATTGGCCAACAACTAATTTATTGGCCTATCAGAGCGCTGCCAGATTAATAAATTATTGTTCACCCAGGTAATAATGACTTTTATGGCTTTTCAAAAAAGCATCCACAGAAACTTCAGTGACTATATTTTCATGTCACCTTCGTATTATTATCGTCACATTCTACTAAATTTGTTTGGTAACATATGAAAACTCAAATACTTTCAAGATCTTAAATGATCCTAAAAGATCTTTAACATCTCAACATGTCTCTAAACTACAGACATCACCTTTTTTAATACATTCAGTGAGAAGACATAAATGCATTGTTGTCAAACTTAGAAGAAGAATCAGTATCAGGGCTTCCTGCAGAATAGGATTTAGTAGTTCTATTTTCAGGACAATAACAACACTCTAAAAAAGACCGTGAAATGTACATAAAACATTGTAAAATCCCTACAAAAAAATCTTGTAAAAACCAAATACATATATTTTTTGTTTAAATCACTGTGAAATTTTGTAAACTATGAAACAGAATTTTTTGTTAGATTTACTACAACAATATGTGATTTAAATGGAATTTATTTGTTAAAATTACAAATATTGGCAAAAGAAACCGGGAAATACTGCAATACTCATAGGAATGAGCCACGCTGTTTTCAAATGTGTTGGCGCCAACTGTAATAAAACCTTTACTACTTACTCGGCTTTCAAGGGCCATTTTTACCGTGTGCACAATATACTTGAGCCACAAGCTGTTTCTGTTGTTGCAGATTTAAAATGTGCGCTTTCATTGTGTGTCCGCCATTTTCAAACAGTGAAAGAGCTAGTGTCACACTTAAAGGATCACATTGGTGAAGGCAGGTCTGTGTCATGTTGGAATAGTTTTTGAAACTCAGATGTAATTTCTCACATGCTGTCAGGATCAGCTACAGGAACTAGAAAATCCTGCTGGTTAAATGAGCAAAAAGGGGACCAGCCTTAAATGTAAACATCTCTCTTTTGTCCCCAACAGTTACAGGCGGTGATGAGGATGAGGATGTTGTCAGTGTCGAAGTCTGGCCCAACTGTACACATTTCCTCCGGTGTCCAATGAGATCCCATCATGCCCAGTATGTATGGCAGCACCCAGGAGGCACGGTGTGGTGCAACTCCAGGGACGAGCATTGTGTCTTCCTGATCAACAGCATGGCTCCTCAGCTTGAGGGGAACTACAGTTGCATCTCCACAGAGGCAGGATACATCAAAGTGATTAAACAGTACCAAATTAAGCTGAAGAACCGAGGGGCTGGACACTCATGGAGCCCACTGCTTTGGATTCTTCTGACAGCTTTTTGGTTTGCTGGTCCAGAATAGATGCTAACCACAGGCATGGTTCAGGGCCAAGCCCGTGATCAGGTCCTGCGGCCCGTTTTACATAGCATGTTTAACAAATTGGGAGTCAAAATCTTAACCTTATGCTGTCCAACTCTGAGCTGTCAAATTTTTTGGAAAGAGTAACAGGTGTTAAGAGTTAGTTCAACCAACCCTGAGTGAAGCCCTGCAGGATCTAAAAAGCCTTGGAATGCAAATGTGTCGATGCATGCATCAATGCATCAATGGAATGCAAATAACAACAGCCGATGAAAACTCTTGATTCTCCTACTTCTCCCCTACAATATATTAATAATTATATACTTTTTCATAAAGATGTTATATATTTCTCAACATCAACTGGCTCTTTGAGAAATGGACACCCATGTCTGCGACTGTCTTAGCTGTGCAGGCTTCTAAATAAGAGCAGTGGAAAGTCATGTTTCGATTAAACTAGTTTCTAAAGTAGAGTTTCAGGATTGACTAATCATATACCTCCCCTCAGAAATGGGCCCCAGGTTTGTGCTCTGCACTGTCACACCAGCCACAAGCACGTTATGTGGGTGGGCCCGGGCCTTATAAGGCGTTATGTGGGTGGGAAAGCTATCGTGACTACGTGAACGCCTTATAAGGCCCGGCTTTCCGGGAGCAGCGCAGCCTGCTGCACGAACGGCAGATCTAACTGAAAGCTGCGCGGCTGCAGGGAGAGAGCAAGTGTTTAGCGACCTTCATTTAGGAAGATGAACATTTGTCTTCTGTTTTGGATCCTGCTCCCAGCAGCAGAATGCGGTAAGTTGAGGTAAGTTAATGTCCTTTCTTTACACGCACGTTCTGAGCGCTGTGTTGCGCTTTTCTCAGGTAGAAATAGACAATCAATCAGCTCTAGATGCTCTTAGTGGTGTTTTGTCCAGTTGAGTGTTTGTGAAGAGGGATTATAGTAGGGGAACGAGGAAGCAGCCCTGAGGAGTTCTGGTGATCAGGATGAGAGGAGATGAGATGTGGGTTTTTATCCTGACATGTGGTGGTCTGGCTCAGAGAGGATCAATGATGATGATCAAAGAGATATTTTAGCTTTTTTTGATACCGTCCACCAATTTGAGCAGATACGACTCACAGCTTAAGGTTTAAAATAATTAACCATAATATTAAACTGTCTACATCTTTCAATATTAATTTGACAAGACCTGAGATTGGGATCAATTTATAACATGATTATTTTTTGTCAGAACCGCTGATCCCACTGTGAGGGTCCAGAGTTTTGACTCCATTTGTTTGTGTGTTTCAGGTTCCCATTCTCTTGAGTTCTTGTCTACAGGACGTGTTCAGCCTGGATCTGGGCCCCATTTTGAACAAGTTACAGAGTTTGATGGAGTTGTGATCTCTCACTGTGACAGTGGGACACAACAAGAACACTTCAAACCCGTCCTGGAATCCCACAACTTACCTGGGACCTGTGAGGTGGCCCTTAATGATGCTTTTGGTGCTCTCAAAGAGATTTCTAAATTCACCAATCACACACTGTGTAAGTTTGTAGCACATTTGCTTTGTAACACATCTAAGAGGAATTAAAACCTTTAACTAAAGAGAAAAACAATCCTTGTAGATGTTCAGCGGCGGCGTGGCTGCATCACGTCAGACGAGAGGCTTGAATCTGCTTTTGACAACTGGGCAGTGAATGGAGAGGGTTTCATTCAGTTTGATGCTGGAGCTCAGAAATGGAAAGCCCTGTCTCCTTCTGCAGAAATGATTAAAGATTCGTGGAACAGCCGTGAGTCTCGGAACGATTTCTTTGGACAATTCATCAATGAAGAATGTCTAGAAATGATCCATCAGATCAAATTAAGAGAAGCGGAAAAAAGAACAGGTGAACACACTCTCTGGTCCAAAAAAATATAACGCAAAATATAATAAAATCACAGCTTTGAATCACTTCATTAAATTGGACATAATTCAGGAATTAACCTGAACACATACAAAAGTATCTTTTCTTCCCCTGGCTGGTCCCACCCTGATCATCACCTTTTCTATCCTCCTGCAGATCTCCGTGTGTTTGCCAACCCTGTTGACAGAACCAAGGCATTGCTGAAGTGCCACGTCACCAGTACTGACAAATCAGTGCGTTCAGTGTCTCTGACTGAAGACGGGGCCACCAAGGCAACTGGATCACTGTAACTGGCCCGTTGCCTTCTGGGGATGGATCAGTGATCCTCATACTGACAGCTGAGGTCCCCCTGATCCACACCAACATCTATGGCTGTGTTGTCCAAACAGAAGACAGAAACATCACTGTCATGTGGGGTGAGAACTTTACATTTACATGCTGCTGCATGATTGTTATTTACAGATCTATAGATTGTTTCTGGGCCCAATTGTAAATATAACTGGTAAAAAAGTTCAGGAACATATGATACAGAATAATGCAAGGTTTTAAACCTAGTGTATTTTATTGTTATCGCCATAATTTTCCTTTTGTTTCAGATGGAAAAACACTTGCTGGTGTTAATTGGACATTTTTGGCTCCCATTTTGGTTTCATGTGTTCTTTTAATCTGCGCAACAGCATGGATGCTCAAATGTAAGTCTCACTACTTTTGTTGAAACACTCATCAGTCTGTCAGCTGATATTTTGGTATTAATGTTTCATTAATTAGCCTTATGATCAGATCAATGTTTGTAATGAAATATCTGCCAACATGTATTATTTGTGTTTCACAATAGTCAAGAAGAGGATTGTTTCAAGTGATGAAGAACAACCACCAGTATCTTTAAGGAGCGATGAACTGATGGATAACCAGAAGAATGAATATTTGTCAAGATTGGACGAGAGACAAATGCTATGATCCAGAATATTTTTATTCTCCATATTAAAGTTGCCCCGTGTAATACAACTGAGCAGGGGATCAAAACAAATTTGCAGTGAACCGACTTTAACGTTCACATTTACGACACTTTCAAACAGAGCAGTACATTAAACAGAACATACAGGTGAAGTCACAACAGTGATCAGGTGTAAAAAGCTAAAGAAACTTTTTATTTTTATGTTCTTTTCCCTGTTACCTTTTATCTATTATGTAAGCACTTTGGTTTCCTATTTAGACATTATAAAGCATTACACAAATAACTATTTCTATGTTAATGTAACATGACCACCAAACTACTGTTTAGTGAACCGTTTACTTAAACATTAATTTATTTCTTTGAGAGACTGATGATCAAATGTAACTCATGTTCTTTGATGATGTCATGTGGCACCAAGAATGTTGTCAATAAATGATTAATTTTAATTTAATGAAATTGAATATCAAAATAAATGTACATACTTGTTAAGATCTTCTTTTACTGTATTAAATGTCTTTATACTAAGATTGTCTTATTTTTACTTCCTTCATTAGAAGAATAGTTTATATTTTATATCAAGAGGCAGAATTTTTATTTACTCCAGATTATAAAGAACTTATTATGACTTATTTTTATACATAAACATTTATTAGTGAGAAATGATATATATGTATATTTTTGTAACAATTTTCACGTAGATTGTTTTTTAAGATCTTTCACAAAACTAAAGGTCGAGTGATTTGCATCAGTATACTGAATTAGTCTAAAGTGTGTTCCTTTAAAAACACGTGCAACAAAGATGAAAAAGAAAGACATCGGACAGAAATGATCTAGTCCGTTTATACAACTAATTTATTGACCTATCAGAGCGCTGCCAGATTAATAAATTATTGTTCACCCAGGTAATAATGACTTATGGCTTTTCAAAAAAGCATCCACAGAAACTTCAGTGACTATATTTTCATGTCACCTTCGTATTATTATTGTCACATTCTACTAAATTTGTTTAGTAACATACGAAAACTCAAACACTTTCAAGATCCTAAATAATCCTAAAAGATCTTTAACATCTCAACATGTCTCTAAACTACAGACATCACCTTTTTTAATACATTCAGTGAGAAGACATAAATGCATTGTTGTCAAACTTAGAAGAAGAATCAGTATCAGGGTTTCCTGCAGAATAGGATTTAGTAGTTCTATTTTCAGGACAATAACAACAAAAGCGCCATTTAATGCTACTCATTAAAAACCAGTAGTAACAAGTACTCATGCAAAATCAAATCAAACAGTAACCTTCAGATGTTTTATGACATTCCAGACGCTATTCTGTAGGACCTCCAATATCAGTTTAGTAATAACTGCTATCTGCTCGTTGTGGAGGCTGATGATGTCTGACCAAGATCTCCCCTGAGAAAACACAGACCAGCAGCTCAGCCTTCCAGAGAGAAGATGGAGCAGTTACAGAAGGAACAGGGGATGTTAAACTAGTACGGAATTAAAATGTCAATATAGAACATATTTCAACCAGTGAAGAGCAGGCAGCCAGGCTAAAGCAGCAAGAATGTAGCTCAGAGGAACAGAATTATAACTTTGTTCAACGATGGAACATTTATCACTTCAATTAAGGCAAAACAAAAAACAAACAAACAACAACAACCCTACAAAGTTATACTTGTTAATTGTTCGTCACTCAAGTTTATGAAGAACATTTCACGTCTCGGTAAAATAAAAGTAAGGGGGATCCAACTATTACACCCACTTCCGGTGTTTACTGCGTGATATAAAATTCAAAAATTAACGATCGTACAGATAAAAAAAATCGTGACGGTGTTCTGAAGCCGTTTGGTTCCCCAGCGCTGGAGAGACAACTTCATCTTTTCTCCTCTTTTGGATGCACAACAACAACAACATCGACAGCAAATAATTATGGACTTTTATTGGGAAACGCAACTGCAGGAAGATGAAGTTCTGTCTTTTGCTTTACTGGGTTTTGCTGCCAGCAGCAGAATGTGGTAGGTGACACAACTGTAATGGCGAAAGTTTGGATTTGCAGGGTTGTTAGACGCCGCGCAAAGTTTGTCAAGTTTATTGAGTAAAGTTTATTTTGGTCACCACGTGTTACACTCATCGAGAACCTCAGGCTCCGAACCGAACTGCAGCGTTGGAAACACGCGCCTTTCTTGTCGCGCTCTTTGCGTCAAACACTTGAACAGATTCCCGAGAGAAGTTCCACGGACATCCAAAGATTTAAGACTGGCTGATCCATGATCCACAACCACGTTTAAATATTAATAATAAAATACTGGCTAAAGACAGGAAAACGTCCAAAAAAGAGAACATTTTATGGTTTGCTCTGGAGACCCGGAGAAGCTGCTTTATTAAGTGTAATAGTTCATGATCTTCCTTTTCTTCTTTAAACTGGTGGTTGGTAGACTATGTTTCAGCTTATTACTGCCATCGACTGTTGAGTGTAGATCAGGAAGCAAGAAATTTTATTTAAAAAAGCATTTATTCAGCCTGATATTTCTTCTGATTGTTTGGTACCCGTGTGGCCTACAAAGCCTGAGTGAGACCCTCAAGAAGGGCACCAAATTTAAACAACGGGTGTCGTAGTTTCCAAACCAGGTGTAATCCTGCAAAGACAGAATCCCGAACTCTGAGTGGCTGATTTGAAATTAGGATCCTCCCAGGCGAGATGACGACGTGGATTATAAACCTCCCAACGTTGCTCCTGATAACCACACTATCTTCAGCCAGAGATTCTTGTCTTCGTTATCTGGATCTACCCAAGAACACTGCCACTGCGCTCCTCTACCTCATTCCCTTTCCTTTCTCTCTCCTATTGCTCCTGCCTTTTTCCTTTCAGTTTGTGCTTTGTTATTGTTTCAACTTCTTCCTTTTTCCTAATTTGACATTAAAACACAGTTTCCTGTGTTCCTGTCAGAACCTTTTGATGCAAGAACTCCATTTGTTTGTGTGTTTCAGGTTCCCATTCTCTTGAGTTCTTGTCTACAGGACGTGTTCAGCCTGGATCTGGGCCCCATTTTGAACAAGTTACAGAGTTTGATGGAGTTGTGATCTCTCACTGTGACAGTGGGACACAACAAGAACACTTCAAACCCGTCCTGGAATCCACAACTTACCTGGACCTGCAGACCAGCATGTTATGATGTTTTTGATGCTCTCAAAGCGATTTCTAAATTCACCAATCACACACGGAGTAAGTTTGTAGCACATTTGCTTTGTAACACATCTAAGAGGAATTAAAACCTTTAACTAAAGAGAAAAACAATCCTTGTAGATGTTCAGCGGCGCGGCGTGGCTGCATCACGTCAGACGAGGCTGCTGAATCTGCTTTTGACAACTGGGCAGTGAATGGAGAGGGTTTCATTCAGTTTGATGCTGGAGCTCAGAAATGGAAAGCCCTGTCTCCTTCTGCAGAAATGATTAAAGATTCGTGGAACGGCTATGAGGCTCAGAACCATTTGTTTGGACACTTCATCATCAGGAGATACTGTCTAGAAATGATCCACCACATCAAATTAAGAGAAATAGAAAAAAGAACAGGTGAACACACTCTCTGGTCCTAAAATAGCAGCCTGGTGTTGGTTATGAGCTAAAACTATGTTGAGAGGAAGAGTGAGCTGCTCATCACTGCTGGTTCCCTGTTCAAAGAGTGACAACAGACAACCCTGATCATCACCTTTTCTATCCTCCTGCAGATCTCCGTGTGTTTGCCAACCCTGTTAACAGAACCAAGGCATTGCTGAAGTGCCACGTCACCAGTACTGACAAATCAGTGCGTTCAGTGTCTCTGACTGAAGACGGGGCCCCCAAGGCAAACTGGATCACTGTAACTGGCCCGTTGCCTTCTGGGGATGGATCAGTGATCCTCATCCTGACAGCTGAGGTCCCCCTGATCCACACCAACATCTATGGCTGTGTTGTCCAAACAGAAGACAGAACCATCACTGTCATGTGGGGTGAGAACTTTACATTTACATACTGCTGCATGATTGTTATTGAGTCAAAGCAATACAGGCTGAAATTTTAACGTTGTGTTCAAGTCTCAGTTAGTTTAGGTTTGTTAAAAATCTGATGTGAGAAATACTTGAGCGCTGGGAAAATAAGAAATATAACTGTTTAAATACCGTGAATAGTGTCCGCTACATTTGTCAGCATCAACATTATTAGTTTATTATTGTAATTATTACTTTTATTACAATGTTTTTAGTAACAATGCTATTTTTTCTTTGGTTCCAGATGGAAACACACTTGATGGAAGAGAAATTCTTTCCACAAGTGTCAGTTGGACACAAATTTTGAGCTGCGTTCTGTTTTTATGTGTTCTTTTTCTAATCGGCACAACAGCACTGGTGCTCAAATGTATCAGTAAGTATCACTACAGTAAATGTAACATTTAAGTCAGTCTGTCAGCTGCTGATTTAGTATTTTTGAAATATTTTAACAATAACATTTTTGTGGACAAATCATTGAGTTTCTAATGAGATCTACCTCTCAGCACATATTAATTCATCCTCCATTTAATTACAACAAAGTCAAGAATAATACGAGGATTTTGTAAAGTGAAGGAGCACAGGCATAAATGGTCTATTTTTCTGGCTGCTTAAGCTTTGAACTATTTATTTTGTTCCACAGATGATTTAACAGACTTACAAAAAGCACTAGAAATAAAAACGTGTCTAGGCTCTTAACAGGAGTGTTGTGATGTAAATATACAGTGGTTATGTTGGACAACTACTCTACACTACCACACCCCAATACACGCAACACATTATTATCACCAACAAATGTTAGTCCCCATTTGAGCTGCATTGAATTCAATGGAACAGATTATTGTCTGTTAGCCTAACTTAATTGGTGTGTGTGAGGAACTGTAACATGAATGAGTTCATGCATACCATAGTTTCAGGAGGAAGATCACTTTTCCATGATTTTTTTTACTAAGACTCCTAAATTGTGTTGAATGAACTCATTAACTGGAATGACCAGAGTGTCATCTTTTGAACCAGCCAGGCACTCTGGATGCTAAAGCTCTGAACCTATAAATCACCCCTGGAAGAAATGAAAACACACTTCAGAAGCACCTTGAAGAATATTTAAGAGGATGATTGCATCAACAGAAATGTTCTCTATTGTGTTTTTTTTATCTATAAAATGTCTGCTTTCTAATATTGTATATTTTTATATCCTGTATTAAAATAAATGTTTTTTTAAGAGCCTGTGTGATACATATTTAAAGAACTTGGTTTTCTTTTACTCCAGTTTATGAGGAAACATTTGATTGGGCTTGTTTTCCTTTAAAGGTCAGCTTCTCACTGACAAGATCATTATAGGATACAGGAGTTTTAGTGTGAGAGCATATATTCAACCTCCTATTAGGTATTACAATTGCCAAAGGTATGCCCATCATTACAGTGTGTAGGGGGAGCAGAGGTGTGTGTGTGTGTGTGTGTGTGGGGGGGGGGGGTAGTAATAGCACAGTTAATGTAAATGTAACTGGGGAAACTACAGTGTGTGGAGAAAACAGTTGTAATTCAACAAGTCTGAGAAGAGCAGAGAACAGAGGCAGTGAAGATTGTGAGTAAAAATAAAAGAGTGGAAGAGATGAATGAAGCAAATAAATCATGTGTTTCATTTCAGAACTTTGCTGGATATGATCCCGGTGCAAGCACTTAGACTCTACATGGGCCAGTCAAAATCTCACCTGTGTGTGCGCTCCAGGAACAGGCTGGGAAATGCCACTGTGGCTGAGGAGGAACAGTTGGCTGCTAATTACTGGATTCATTCAAGAGGTCAGAGGGATGAACATCTTACAAAGGGGGTTCTGCTAGTGAGTTGGGAGGAGACAGCACAAAAGGGGAGTTTTGGGTGGAAGGGTGATGAGGTGGCCAAGGATATGGGGGTGTATAACCATTAAAAGCAGGAGCAGTGTTGACAGAGAAATTAATGATCAAAGTCAGAAGGCAAGAGTGTTGTGTGGGTAAAAGCAAATGAGCAGTGGCAACAGAGCGGGGAAACAGAGGTCAAGGGGAGGCATCTTCTTTCCAATACAAAGGAGGGACAATGCATCAAGGAGAAGGGTAAAGAGCAGGAAAGAGCAGGTTATAATAACAAGGTTAAGAATTAGGCAGAGCAACTTAGACAATATGCTATACATTGTGGAGAAGCATCCATCTATGTGAGCAGTGTCATGAACTGGAGACAACAGAACATGTGCTTTTAATATGTAGGCATAATAGTGAGGAAAGGAAGATGATGATGGATGGACTGAGGAAACTGGGAATGGTGGATGTGGATGAGCTGGGTAGAGAGTTCAGGTGGGAGGAAAGAGCTTTATAAATTTACTCTACTCTAGTAAACAGGATGGAAGGATGGATACGCTAGATAGAGGACCAGAAGGTGGCAGCTACAATATAGATGCCAACTGCCTTTAAAACCAAAAGAAAAAGAACATGAAGATCGGTAGATTTGTCTGGTTCCGATCAGGACAAAAAGTAATGATGGGCAAATTAAGCTTTTGTGAATTCCCGAACCACTTGTAATGATTACTCGAAGTAATGAAGTTGCAGTTCTAGCGCCCTCTCCTGGCGACCCGCGAGCCCTGCACTGCAGGGTTGGAGCCGCTATTGGTGACCGGGAGGCGCACACGTGAGCTTTGTTTTGTTAAGGAGAAAATGCTGGTAAAATATGCCATAGCTTGGGTATTCTTGTGTAACTGGACTCAACGTTTTTATTGGAGGTACGTTATTTTTTTCCACAGTATTGGGATTTAACCAGTTTATTTTTTGCTCACAATTTCTCCACATTTGGAGAATATTCTTCTGCAGGGTACAGTAGATGCTGGCATGCATAGAAATCTTTTGGCCCGCTGAAAAGGTTGGTGTAACGATGTCTGTGATTTAGCCAGTAGGCGAGTGGGTCCTCTGACCTGGCCAGAGGTGGGCTGCTCATGCACCGCTGCCCATCTACCGTCGCATCTGCCATAGCATTCCCAGCCCTTCTTGCATCTGAGGCGTCTCGGTCCAGCGTTCCCCAAAGGTTAATATCTGGAACACACCGGGCACCGGACCTGTCCAAAAGTAATTTACAAATAGACAAACAGCGATTCATTTGGATGGAAGATACACCATAGCTATAGTAAGTTACTGTTATATGAAACTTTGCTTTTGTGCATTACACCTACAGTACACCTACTACCTACTACAACTACACACAAACTGTTAATTTTTAAAATGCGGTTATCAGGAGTTTATGTGCTTAAATCTCAACCTGTCCGAATCTTGACGAGGCGGCGTCAGTGAATCACGTGTTTGGACCCTGACGTCACCTCGATGACGGGTATTTCCTGGTGCTGAACGAAGGCTCCGCCCACAATGCGGGGTCCAGCTCTCTTATTGAACTGCGACTGTCACGCGCAATAAAAACTCCTGCGACACTCGTCTAGTTTGAGACCCGCTTTTAAGAGAATCGGTCTTTATCACAAAGAACCCTCGTCATGGTTCTTCCAGACTGTTTCAGATGAGGACAACAAGTGTTTAGCGACCTTCATTTAGGAAGATGAACATTTGTCTTCTGTTTTGGATCCTGCTCCCAGCGGCAGAATGCGGTAAGTTGAGGAAACTTTCTTTACACACACCCAAGGTAGTTTTCCATGTCAACTGGACTGGGTTTCTTCTCTTGGAGACGTACACACACGTTCTGAGCGCTGTGTGAAGAAATAGACAATCGACTTTTCAAGAACATTCAAAAACGTCCTTTTTTTTTTTTAGCTCTGCAATAAAAACATGAATAGCGAATAATGCACCAGGAAGCTGGTGAAATACTTGAAGATATTTGGGCAGTGACACTATTTGAAACGAAAACATGGAAGCAGAATCATGTTTATTGCCATTGTTCATGTAATACACAGTATTTCACAAGCTAGGAATTTGTCTTGGTGTGACGCTGCGACATTCAACATAAAGAAGACAACACTAGAATAAGATAAATAAAATAAGACATATATACAGTATAAATACATAAATAGTAAGATAGTGCAGGTCAATGCAGGAGTAATGTATTGTTCGTGAGTCCGACGACTGGCTGCTGTACATGGTGCTTAAGTGATAAGTCACTTGGTGTTTGTGAGGGTGATGTTTGGTCACCCGCGCTGTTCGTTCTCTAGACTCAGATCAACCACGCAAACAACAGGAGGCCTTGCAAGGGAGAACTGACGAGCAGTTCAAGCTTCCTCTCTCAACTCCGCCCGTCTGCTGCTCGCTCTCCCCTCTTTTATTTGGTGCACACAAGATTTATGTCAATCTGACCTCATGATTCTTTCTCCGACTTCCCCGTGTCCTTGAACATGGTACCTCTCAGTGCTGGGAACATAACAGCTTCCATACTTGGTTCAAACACTCATACATTCCTTTTGATTAAACATTCTAAATCTACTTACTGTACTTACTATAGCATTGAAACGATAATAGTAATAACAACAATAATTCTTCTCACATGTTCAGCAGCCTGATGGCAGAGGGGAAGAAGCTGTTCATGTAGCGGGAGGTTTTGGTCCGAATGGACCGTAGTCTCCTGCCTGAGGGGAGGGGGGAAGAAGCCACACCGAACGTGGCTTGCGCAGTGCTTTCGATTCCAGTGTGTCGGACTGTTCCTGACTGAGCCGTTAGGGGGCGCAGCAGTACTGCACACTGAGACTTCCTGTTTATAAAACCGCTGCTGAAGTACCTCTGCCCTGTGTGTGTGTGTGTGTGTGTGTGCACTTTAATATCACAGGCATGAAAGTTGCAGGTAACTGTCCAAACACAGATGTATTTTTTAGTTGTTGACTATCTGAGGATTTGCTTTGATTTTGTTGCCTGCACACAGAGTACGAAGAGAGTGGAGATTAAACCTCTTTTCTTATTGGTGCCTGTTCAGGTACTGTAGTAAACCTTGTTTATATTCAGTTTATGAGGAATCTATTATAATATTTTGGGTTATTGTTGGGTCTTTTGACCTGTTTCTCATCCTGCTGCTCCATGTTTCCTTCACAGCTTGTGGAAAGAGGCTGTTTTTCATTCTGGTTGTTTGTTTTTAGTGGTGTTTTGTCCAGTTGAGTGTTTGTGAAGAGGGATTATAGTAGGGGAACGAGGAAGCAGCCCTGAGGAGTTCTGGTGACCAGGATGAGAGGAGATGAGATGTGGGTTTTTATCCTGACATGTGGTGGTCTGGCTCAGAGAGGATCAATGATGATGATCAAAGAGATATTTTTGCTTTTTTTGATACCGTCCACCAATTTGAGCAGATACGACTCACAGCTTAAGGTTTAAAATAATTAACCATAATATTAAACTGTCTACATCTTTCAATATTAATTTGACAAGACCTGAGATTGGGATCAATTTATAACATGATTATTTTTGTCAGAACCGCTGATCCCACTGTGAGGGTCCAGAGTTTTGACTCCATTTGTTTGTGTGTTTCAGGTTCCCATTCTCTTGAGTTCTTGTCTACAGGACGTGTTCAGCCTGGATCTGGGCCCCATTTTGAACAAGTTACAGAGTTTGATGGAGTTGTGATCTCTCACTGTGACAGTGGGACACAACAAGAACACTTCAAACCCGTCCTGGAATCCCACAACTTACCTGGGACCTGCACAGCAGCATGTTATGATGTTTTTGATGCTCTCAAAGCGATTTCTAAATTCATCAATCACACACGGAGTAAGTTTGTAGCACATTTGCTTTATAACGTGTTTATTTTGTTGAAGATGAACTGAACATTTTACATAAAACAATCCTTGTAGATGTTCAGCGGCGGCGTGGCTGCATCACATCAGACGAGAGGCTTGAATCTGCTTTTGACAACTGGGCAGTGAATGGAGAGGGTTTCATTCAGTTTGATGCTGGAGCTCAGAAATGGAAAGCCCTGTCTCCTTCTGCAGAAATGATTAAAGATTCGTGGAACGGCTATGAGACTCGGAAGCATGTGTTTGGACAATTCATCAGGAGATACTGTCCAGAAATGATCCATCAGATCAAATGAAAAGAAATAGAAAAAAGAACAGGTGAATAAAACACACATATATTTGTACTTGTATCTTTGTGAGGACTTACACAGATTCATGAAACACCTGTTTTTTACGACACAGCATGTAAAATCTAACAACCACACAGATTTGGCTCATTGGACATAATTCAGGAATTAACCTGAACACATACAAAAGTATCTTTTCTTCCCCTGGCTGGTCCCACCCTGATCATCACCTTTTCTATCCTCCTGCAGATCTCCGTGTGTTTGCCAACCCTGTTGACAGAACCAAGGCATTGCTGAAGTGCCACGTCACCAGTACTGACAAATCAGTGCGTTCAGTGTCTGTGACTGAAGACGGGGCCACCAAGGCAAACTGGATCACTGTAACTGGCCCGTTGCCTTCTGGGGATGGATCAGTGATCCTCATCCTGACAGCTGAGGTCCCCCTGATCCACACCAACATCTATGGCTGTGTTGTCCAAACAGAAGACAGAACCATCACTGTCATGTGGGGTGAGAACTTTACATTTACATACTGCTGCATGATTGTTATTGAGTCATGATCCAGGCTGCACACAGGCCAGTGGGTGGGATCTTATTGTTGCTGGGGGGGTTCTGGTGTGTTGGGTACTCTGGTAAAAGTCCCTCATGAAGAAGCTCTGAAACGTTCCTGGTGATTCTCTGGTCTTCCTCCATCTGAAAGCAGACCTTTGGATCTTTTCTGGCTGAGATTACAGCAGTGTTGGTCATTAACTCTGTCAGAAACGGCTGTTTCGATGCTGTTAAAACTTATTTGAGAATTTTTTTATGTCTCGCCACAAGTTTTTTGCCCATTTAATTAACAACATTTAACGTGCTTCACATGTTTCCAGAAAGAAACGAGCTACTACAGAGTTACAATTTGGTACAGGCAGTGGAATGCACAGAATCACCCTCTGCCAGCAGGGGGCGCTGCAGCAGCTCAGCACCCACCTTTCTATCGTCTTGGCACAGAATTATCAGTGCGCAACGTTGAGCTTCAGTCTGTGTCCAGGCCTCAGACAACTGTCGGCATGTCACGTTGGTCCAGACAGTTAATAAATGTAACAGTTGAAATACTCTAAATAGAGTCAGTTACACTTTCTGTTATTCGGAGCACAGCTTTCAAAATATTAAAAATAAGTTTATTACAATAACACATGACGACATGCTGCATAGAGTAAAGTATGGCCAGTTTGGTGATTACAATAATCAGGTTTTTGTTGTTTATACTCTTTTATGAGCAGATGGAAACACACTTGATGGACAACACATCCTTTATGCAGGTGTCCCGATGACGTTTTGGATAATTATCGGCATCATCTTTACAGTTTGTTGTTTAATCTCCGTAATGACTCTTGTGTGTAAGTCTCACTTCTTTGATTGTAACTTTCAAGTCAGTCTGTGAGCTGATATTTTACTATTGTGGCCCTGCATTAATAGAATGTTAATGATGTTTCTTGTGAAATACACCTGTCAGCATCTATTAATTGTTCCTTCATTTTATTTCTTCATAGGCACAAGGCAGAAAAATTGGTGAAGGAAACTTTTCTCATGAGCCCATTGAAGAATAACTGGGGGAAGATGGATTTTATCCACGGAGGACTTGAGCAGAGACGACATCAATGATCCAGGATGTTTTACTCTTCATACTGAAAGTGCACGTCTATAGAAACGTGTAGACCTGAACAGAGGATCCAAAGTCACATGTGCTGTAATATTTGGACTGTGTTGTCATCCAGTAGCAGAGCTTTGGGACTTGTGCTGCTGACACGGGTCTAACCTTCACTGACTGTCATCTTTTTTAAGAAGCCAAGAAGCCAAACTATGGAAAACTTTAGCACTTTGACCCTAAATTCAGTATTAGTGATCTTGAACTTCTTAAATCAGAGCTTAACACTCATCTTTTAAAACTACCTTTAAACACCTCATAATGCTGTCACTTTATGTCTGGTTTCATGTATTTTTGTGTTATTTACTCATTCATCTCTCCTTTATTTTGTTTGCATCATCTTTATTTATTTTATGTAAAACACTGGTTACTTATTTTGACATTGTAAAAATCTTATGTTGTTGAATGTTTGATGACTTTATTTCTGTTTCTGAAAGACTGGTTTCAGTTACATCCTTGGTGAAGTTGAAATTTAACTCTGAAGTTCTTCCTTGAAGAATCTAACAAATTCATGTGAAACTGGTCGACTAATATTGTGTGTAAAATAGTAAACTGTTTAACAGTGTTTGTAACTAACTTGCAGGACCTGATGTGTGAAGTCCTTAAGAGTTTCTATTTTTTCCATTATTAAATACAGTATTTGTAAATATTGTAGGTTTTTACTTCCTGCAATAAATGAGTTTTAATTTTAAGAGCTTGTGTGATAATGTTTATTTTCATTTACATGAGGAAATGTCTGATTAGATGAGGTGGTTAACATTGTCTCATCACAGCAACAAGGTTGTGGGTTCCAATCCCCTGGGATCGCAGCTTTATCAGTGCAGTTTGGAAGTTCTCCCAGGATGTTTCATGAAATGACCACTGACTCTTTTAGTTCATTTGTGTTTTACCCATTTTGAAAAAAACAACTTTAATTTGGCCAGTCAAAGCAATACAGGCTGCATATATGTCAATTATTCAAGGGATGAAACACAACTGGACATTAATCGGATTGATTCATTTCATGTTTGTCATTTGAATCTGGAAGCAGTTGAGTCCAGACAAGTCACATGTGATGCATATTTGATCAAAGGTGTAGAACAAGGACCCTTACGGGAGATTGGAATGTACTTGGTAGCTTGCAAACTTAGTGCTGGAACAGTGCTTGATTGAGGATGTTTCACAAGCACGAGGAAGCAAGGACTAATGGGTCTGCATTTTGAGAAATGGTTGATGAATGTTCTCAATCATCCAGATCGAAAAGAATTCTTGGCTCAAGGAAGTTCACCTGAACTTTGTTTTCACCTCTTATCTGAGAGGCTTCTTCAATTGTAAATGAACTAGTGGGAATCCCACAGTTGTGCTGTGCTGAGTCACTGAGCGTTATTGTTGATGCTCATGAGGGTCAGTGGTAATTTGCTTTGCTTTGCTTTCTTCAAATAAGTGTCCCTTATCTTTTGGGTGTAGCTGGATGGCCAAATCCTGACCTGAGGAGTTGGCGTTGCATCTGTACAGTGGTTGTTTAGTCTCACCAATGTACAGATCTATAGATTGTTTCTGGGCCCAATTGTAAATATAACTGGTAAAAAAGTTCAGGAACATATGATACAGAATAATGCAAGGTTTTAAACCTAGTGTATTTTATTGATATTGCCATAATTTCCCTTTTGTTTCAGATGGAAAAACACTTGCTGGTGTTAATTGGACATTTTTGGCTCCCATTTTGGTTTCATGTGTTCTTTTAATCTGCGCAACAGCATGGATGCTCAAATGTAAGTCTCACTACTTTTGTTGAAACACTCATCAGTCTGTCAGCTGATATTTTGGTATTAATGTTTCAATAATTAGCCTTATGATCAGATCAATGTTTGTAATGAAATATCTGCCAACATGTATTATTTGTGCCTCCATTTGTGTTTCACAATAGTCAAGAAGAGGATTGTTTCAAGTGATGAAGAACAACCACCAGTATCTTTAAGGAGTGATGAATTGATGGATAACCAGAAGAATGAATATTTGTCAAGATTGGACGAGAGACAAATGCTATGATCCAGAATATTTTTATTCTCCATATTAAAGTTGCACCGTGTATTACAACTGAGCAGGGGATCAAAACACAAACATTTGCAGTGAACCGGCTTTAACGTTCACATTTACGACACTTTCAAACAGAGCAGTACATTAAACAGAACATACAGGTGAAGTCACAACAGTGATCAGGTGTAAAAAGCTAAAGAAACTTTTTATTATGTTCTTTTCCCTGTTACCTTTTATCTGTTATGTAAGCACTTTGGTTTCCTATTTAGACATTATAAAGCATTACACAAATAACTATTTCTATGTTAATGTAACATGACCACCAAACTACTGTTTAGTGAACCGTTTACTTAAACATTAATTTATTTCTTTAAGAGACTGATGATCAAATGTAACTCATGTTCTTTGATGACGATTAATTTTAATTTAATGAAATTGAATATCAAAATAAATGTACATACTTGTTAAGATCTTCTTTTACAGTATTAACTGTCTTTATACTAAGATTGTCTTATTTTTACTTCCTTCATTAGAAGAATATTTTATATTATATCAAGAGGCAGAATTTTTATTTACTCCAGATTATAAAGAACAACTTGATTAGACTTATTTTTATACATAACATTTATTAGTGAGAAATGATATATATGTATATTTTTGTAACAATTTTCATGTAGATTGTTTTTTAAGATCTTTCACAAAAATAAGGCTCGAGTGATTTGCATCAGTATACTGAATTAGTCTAAAGTGTGTTCCTTTAAAAACACGTGCAACAAAGATGAAAAAGAAAGACAATTTATTGGCCTATCAGAGCGCTGCCAGATTAATAAATTATTGTTCACCCAGGTAATAATGACTTTTATGGCTTTTCAAAAAAGCATCCACAGAAACTTCAGTGACTATATTTTCATGTCACCTTCGTATTATTATTGTCACATTCTACTAAATTTGTTTGGTAACATGTGAAAACTCAAATACTTTCAACATCTTAAATAATCCTAAAAGATCTTTAACATCTCAACATGTCTCTAAACTACAGACATCACCTTTTTTAATACATTCAGTGAGAAGACATAAATGCATTGTTGTCAAACTTAGAAGAAGAATCAGTATCAGGGTTTCCTGCAGAATAGGATTTAGTAGTTCTATTTTCAGGACAATAACAACACTCTAAAAAAAGACCGTGAAATGTACATAAAAACATTGTAAAATCCCTACAAAAAAATCTTGTAAACCCAAATACATATATTTTTTGTTTAAATCACTGTGAAATTTTGTAAACTATGAAACAGAATTTTTTGTTAGATTTACTACAACAATATGTGATTTAAATGGAATTTATTTGTTAAAATTACAAATATTGGCAAAAGAAACCGGGAAATACTGCAATACTCATAGGAATGAGCCACGCTGTCTTTTCAAATGTGTTGGCGCCAACTGTAATAAAACCTTTACTACTTACTCGGCTTTCAAGGGCCATTTTTACCGTGTGCACAATATACTTGAGCCACAAGCTGTTTCTGTTGTTGCGGATTTAAAATGTGCGGTTTCATTGTGTGTCCGCCATTTTCAAACAGTGAAAGAGCTAGTGTCACACTTAAAGGATCACATTGGCGAAGGCAGGTCTGTGTCATGTTGGAATAGTTTTTGAAACTCAGATGTAATTTCTCACATGCTGTCAGGATCAGCTACAGGAACTAGAAAATCCTGCTGGTTAAATGAGCAAAAACCAGCCTTAAATGTAAACATCTCTCTTTTGTCCCCAACAGTTACAGGCGGTGATGAGGATGAGGATGTTGTCAGTGTCGAAGTCTGGCCCAACTGTACACATTTCCTCCGGTGTCCAATGAGATCCCATCATGCCCAGTATGTATGGCAGCACCCAGGAGGCACGGTGTTGTGCAACTCCAGGGACGAGCATTGTGTCTTCCTGATCAACAGCATGGCTCCTCAGCTTGAGGGGAACTACAGTTGCATCTCCACAGAGGCAGGATACATCAAAGTGATTAAACAGTACCAAATTAAGCTGAAGAACCGAGGGGCTGGACACTCATGGAGCCCACTGCTTTGGATTCTTCTGACAGCTTTTTGGTTTGCTGGTCCAGAATAGATGCTAACCACAGGCATGGTTCAGGGCCAAGCCCGTGATCAGGTCCTGCGGCCCGTTTTACATAGCATGTTTAACAAATTGGGAGTCAAAATCTTAACCTTATGCTGTCCAACTCTGAGCTGTCAAATTTTTTGGAAAGAGTAACAGGTGTTAAGAGTTAGTTCAACCAACCCTGAGTGAAGCCCTGCAGGATCTAAAAAGCCTTGGAATGCAAATGTGTCGATGCATGCATCAATGCATCAATGGAATGCAAATAACAACAGCCGATGAAAACTCTTGATTCTCCTACTTCTCCCCTACAATATATTAATAATTATATACTTTTTCATAAAGATGTTATATATTTCTCAACATCAACTGGCTCTTTGAGAAATGGACACCCATGTCTGTGACTGTCTTAGCTGTGCAGGCTTCTAAATAAGAGCAGTGGAAAGTCATGTTTCGATGAATCTAGTTTCTAAAGTAACTTACTCATTGTTAAACTGCATATGTGAAACCGAAAAACCAGAGTTTCAGGATTGACTAATCATAAACCTCCCCTCAGAAATGGGCCCCAGGTTTGTGACCTCCAGCTCTATACTAGGACAGGGTTTTCCCACCTCTGACTCATTTTGCACGACTGAGGTGTCTTTAGATGGGGAACCCACCTGTTTGTGAAGGCACTGTCACATCAGGCACCGTCACACCAGCCACCAACCACTTTTCCCACCCACATAACGGGCCTTATAGCGCCTTATAAGGCGTTATAAGGCGCTATAAGGCGGGAAAGCTATCGTGACTACGTGAACGCCCGGCTTTCCGGGAGCAGCGCAGCCTGCTGCACGAACGGCAGATCTAACTGAAAGCTGCGGGGCTGCAGTAAGGATGGGCGATACCACACTTTTGGGATTCGATACGATACCGATACTTTTTCTTGTATTTTCATCGATATCGATCCCGATCCCGATCCCGTTCATTTCTTACTGGCAATTTTTGTCAGTCAAAATATTATTACATTTAAGACAAATACAGACCATTTATATACAATTTATTATGGTCAATTGATTACTAGGATTTCCTTATCCTTTAAACCTGCATAAGACAGTTGTTCCATAAAAAAATAATTAGAACAATGTCTGACACCATCACACACACCTTTAGTGCACTTGAGGTATGTCATCACACTTTACTGAAGTCTCAGATTGCTGTTCAGAAATCGTATCATATTCACATTTTCTGCTTTAACACGATTGCGTCTCTGGCTGATTATTTCCTCCGGCTCTGCCTTTTGCTGACTGTGTCGGCTCGGCGCAGGCTATGTTGCAGGTTGATGCTCATTCCCTATCTCCTGTCACGTGACATGGGCCAGCTCAGTACGCCGCCAGGTATAGGGGTGTCTTGGCACATATTAATTTAAGTAACTAATCTAAAACGGCGGAAAGTGATGCATACACCCCAATTTATTTTTTTTAGTTAGTATCGATATTTATAAAAGAACATCGATACCAAATGAGTAGCTTGTGAGTATCGATATATCGATACCACGGGATCGATCTGCCCATCCTTAGGCTGCAGGGAGAGAGCGCTCTTATTGGACCGCTCTGTTAAAACCCGCGCAACTCGTCTAGTTTGAGACGCGCTTTTAAGAGAATCGGTCTTTATCACAAAGACCCTCGTCATGGTGCTTCCAGACTGCTTCAGATGAGGACAACAAGTGTTTAGCGACCTTCATTTAGAAGATGAACATTTGTCTTCTGTTTTGGATCCTGCTCCCAGCAGCAGAATGCGGTAAGTTGAGGAAACTTTCTTTACACACACGTTCTGAGCGCTGTGTTGCGCTTTTCTCAGGTAGAAATAGACAAACAATCAATCAGCTCTCTGTGTAGATGCTCTTCTCCCACATTTGGTCTTGTTCCTCTCAGATGCCCCCAAAGACTCACAATCTCACATGACTCCTTTAGGCAGCCAACACCTTTTAGAGCAACATGCTAATCAAAGAACACACAATGATTCTGATTAAAACAACTCTCCCCAAACTCTTGCATGAATATATAATATTCAAAATGACGTGATTGATTGAACACCTCAACTGGTCGGTGATACTGCCATCGACTTTAAAGAACATTCAAAAACGCCCTTTGTTTTTGTTTAACTCTGCAATAAAAACATCAATAGCGAATAATGCACCAGGAAGCTGGTGAAATACTTGAAGATATTTGGGCAGTGACACTATTCGAAACGCCAACATGGGCAACCGAACGAGGAAACTTCAGTGCTTTCGATTCCAGTGCGTCGGGCTGTTCCGAACTGAGCCGTTAGGGGGCGCAGCAGTACTGCACACTGAGACTTCCTGTTGATGCAACCTCTGCTAAAGTACCTCTGCCGTGTGTGTGTGTGTGTGTGTTTTAATATGTATTTAATATTTAATCATCAAAAGCATATGCATGAAAGTTGCAGGTAACTGTCCAACACCGATGTATTTTTTAGTTGTTGACTATCTGAGGATTTGCTTTGATTTTGATGCCTGAGTACGAAGAGAGTGGAGATTAAACCTCTTGGTGCCTGTTCAGGTGCTGTAGTAAACCTTGTTTATATTCAGTTTATGAGGAACCTATTATGATATTTTGGGTTATTGTTGGGTCTTTTGACCTGTTTCTCATCCTGCTGCTCCATGTTTCCTTCACAGCTTGTGGAAAGAGGCTGTTTTTCATTCTGGTTGTTTGTTTTTAGTGGTGTTTTGTCCAGTTGAGTGTTTGTGAAGAGGGATTATAGTAGGGGAACGAGGAAGCAG
This sequence comes from Takifugu flavidus, assembly GCF_003711565.1. Lineage (NCBI taxonomy): Eukaryota > Metazoa > Chordata > Actinopteri > Tetraodontiformes > Tetraodontidae > Takifugu > Takifugu flavidus. Next base: position 17,516 of record NW_026622080.1, on the reverse strand, counting down.
CCCTGAGGAGTTCTGGTGATCAGGATGAGAGGAGATGAGATGTGGGTTTTTATCCTGACATGTGGTGGTCTGGCTCAAAGAGGATCAATGATGATGATCAAAGAGATATTTTAGCTTTTTTTGATACCGTCCACCAATTTGAGCAGATACGACTCACAGCTTAAGGTTTAAAATAATTAACCATGATATTAAACTGTCTACATCTTTCAATATTAATTTGACAAGACCTGAGATTGGGATCAATTTATAACATGATTATTTTTGTCAGAACCGCTGATCCCACTGTGAGGGTCCAGAGTTTTGACTCCATTTGTTTGTGTGTTTCAGGTTCCCATTCTCTTGGTTCTTGTCTACAGGACGTGTTCAGCCTGGATCTCGGCCCCATTTTGAACAAGTTACAGAGTTTGATGGAGTTGTGATCTCTCACTGTGACAGTGGGACACAACAAGAACACTTCAAACCCGTCCTGGAATCCCACAACTTACCTGGGACCTGCACAGCAGCACGTTATGATGTTTTTTGATGCTCTCAAAGAGATTTCTAAATTCATCAATCACACACGGAGTAAGTTTGTAGCACATTTGCTTTGTAATTAGGAATTAAAACCTTTAACTAAAGAGAAAAAACAATCCTTGTAGATGTTCAACGGCGGCGTGGCTGCATCACGTCAGACGAGAGGCTTGAATCTGCTTTTGACAACTGGGCAGTGAATGGAGAGGGTTTCATTCAGTTTGATGCTGGAGCTCAGAAATGGAAAGCCCTGTCTCCTTCTGCAGAAATGATTAAAGATTCGTGGAACGGCTATGAGGCTCGGAACCATTTGTTTGGACAATTCATCAGGAGATACTGTCTAGAAATGATCCATCAGATCAAATTAAAAGAAACGGAAAAAAGAACAGGTGAATAAACACACACATTTATTTGTACTTGTATCTTTGTGAGGACTTACACAGATTCATGAAATACCTGTTTTTTATGACATAGCATGTAAAATCTAACAACCACACAGATTTGGCTCATTGGACATAATTCAGGAATTAACCTGAACACATACAAAAGTATCTTTTCTTCCCCTGGCTGGTCCCACCCTGATCATCACCTTTTCTATCCTCCTGCAGATCTCCGTGTGTTTGCCAACCCTGTTAACAGAACCAGGGCATTGCTGAAGTGCCACGTCACCAGTACTGACAAATCAGTGCGTTCAGTGTCTCTGACTGAAGACGGGGCCCCCAAGGCAAACTGGATCACTGTAACTGGCCCGTTGCCTTCTGGGGATGGATCAGTGATCCTCATCCTGACAGCTGAGGTCCCCCTGATCCACACAACATCTATGGCTGTGTTGTCCAAACAGAAGACAGAACCATCACTGTCATGTGGGGTGAGAACTTTACATTTACATGCTGCTGCATGATTGTTATTGAGTCGTGATCCAGGCTGCACACAGGCCAGTGGGATCTTATTGTTGCTGGGGGGGTTCTTGGTGTTGGGTACTCTGGTAAAAGTCCCTCATGAAGAAGCTCTGAAACGTTCCTGGTGATTCTCTGGTCTTTTCTGGCTGTTTCGAAGCTGTTGAAACTTATTTGGATCTTTTGGCTGAGATTACAGCAGTGTTGGTCATTAACTCTGTCAGAAACGGCTGTTTCGATGCTGTTGAAACTTATTTGAGACTTATTTTTTTGTCTCTCCACAAGTTTTTTTGGCCCATTTAATTAATTAATTTAACGTGCTTCACATGTTTCCAGAAAGAAACGAGCTACTACAGAGTTACAATTTGGTGCAGGCAGTGGAATGCACAGAATCACCCTCTGCAGCAGGGGGCGCTGCAGCAGCTCAGCACCCACCTTTCTATCGTCTTGGCACAGAATTATCAGTGCGCAACGTTGAGCTTCAGTCTGTGTCCAGGCCTCAGACAACTGTCGGCATGTCACGTTGGTCCAGACAGTTAATAAATGTAACAGTTGAAATACTCTAAATAGAGTCAGTTACACTTTCTGTTATTCGGAGCACAGCTTTCAAAATATTAAAAATAAGTTTATTACAATAACACATATGACGACATGCTGCATAGAGTAAAGTATGGCCAGTTTGGTGATTACAATAATCATGTTTTTGTTGTTTATACTCTTTTATGAGCAGATGGAAACACACTTGATGGACGACACATCCTTTACATCCAGATGACGTTTTGGAGAATTATCGGCATCATCTTTACAGTTTGTTGTTTAATCTCCGTAATGACTCTTTTGTGTAAGTCTCACTTCTTTGATTGTAACTTTCAAGTCAGTCTGTGAGCTGATATTTTACTATTGTGGCCCTGCATTAATAGAATGTTAATGATGTTTCTTGTGAAATACACCTGTCAGCATCTATTAATTGTTCCTTCATTTTATTTCTTCATAGTCACAAGAGAGGAAAAAGTGGTGAAGGAAACTTAACTCATGAGTCCATTGAAGAATAACTGGGGGAAGATGGATTTTATCCATGGAGGACTTGAGCAGAGACGACATCAATGATCCAGGATGTTTTACTCTTCATGCTGAAAGTGCACGTCTATAGAAACGTGTAGACCTGAACAGAGGATCCAAAGTCACATGTGCTGTAATATTTGGACTGTGTTGTCATCCAGTAGCAGAGCTTTGAGACTTATGCTGCTGACACGGGTCTAACCTTCACTGACTGTCATCTTTTTTAAGAAGCCAAGAAGCCAAACTATGGAAAACTTTAGCACTTTGACCCTAAATTCAGTATTAGGGTAAATTCAGGAGGAAGATCAGACAGGAGAAAGACAACTACAGGAGGAAGATGGAAAACCAGCTGCAACAGAACAATATCTGTGGCGTATGGAAGGGACTGAAGACCATCTCGGGCTTCAAGGAGCAGAAATCCCAACCTGTGGGTGACCGGGGGTGGGCTAACGACCTGAACTTGTTTTTCAATAGATTTGATCAGGTACCCCCCCACCCCACCCCTCCCCCAGCCCAGTCTCCTGCTGTTACCCCCGCTGTTACCCCCGCCACTGTCTGTGCCTGCAATCCATTGTTCCTCCTGTCCCCCCTCCCCCTCTCTCATGAACTTCAGCCCATACATTCCCGACACTTCACACCCTGGCCCATGCCCATCCCCCCCACCAACACCTCTCTGCTCCAGCCTGTCCCTCACACCACACCAGGTGAGGAAGGCCCTGAAGAAGAACAGGGCCAGGAAAGCGACAGGTCCGGATGGCATCAGCTCCAGGCTCCTGAAGTCCTGCGCAGACCAGCTGTGTGGGATCTTCAGTCACATGTTCAACCTGAGCCTGAGGCTGGGGAGAGTGCCACAGCTGTGGAAGACGTCCTGCATCGTCCCAGTGCTGAAGACACCGCACCCCAAGGAGCTCAACAGCTACAGGCCGGTGGCTCTGACGTCTCATCTGATGAAGACGCTGGAGAGACTCATCCTCGTCACCTGCGCCCACTGGTGAGCTCCTTCATGGACCCGTTGCAGTTCGCCTACCAGCCGAGCATCGGGGTGGACGATGCCGTCATCTACCTCCTCCACACCTCCCTCACTCACCTGGAGAAGGCTGGAAGCACTGTGAGGATCATGTTTTTTGATTTCTCCAGTGCATTCAACACCATCTAGCCCAGGCTGCTGGGGGACAAGCTGCAGGTAGCTGGGGTGGATCACCACCTCACAACATGGATTCTGGACTACCTCACACAAAGACCACAGTTTGTGAGGGTGAAGGGCTCCCAGTCAGATCGGCTTCTCTGCAGCACCAGTGTCCCGCAGGGAACAGTTCTGGCTCCTTTCCTGTTCACCCTCTACACCGCGGACTTCTCATACAGTACATCTTCATGTCACCTCCAGAAGTTCTCTGACGACTCTGCTGCTGTCGGCCTCATCACTGATGGGGACGATACGGAGTACAGAGAACTTATTCAGGACTTTGTGGACTGGAGCCTGCGGAACAACCTCCAGATCAACGCTGGCAAAACCAAGGAGCTGGTGGTGGATTTCCGCAGGCGTAACAACCTCCCGCCTGCACCAGTGAACATCCTGGGAACGGATGTTGATGTGGTGGAGTCCTACAAGTACCCGGGTGTTCACCTAAACAATAACCTGGACTGGACACACAACACAGACGCCCTTGTCAAGAAGGGCAACAGCAGACTGTTCCTGCTCAGGAGGCTGAGGTCTTTTGGAGTGCAGGGACCCCTCCTGAGGACTTTCTATGACTCTGTGGTGGGATCAGCCATCTTCTACGGGATTGTCTGCTGGTCCAGCAGCATCACAGACAGGGACAGGAAGAGGATGGACAGACTGGTGAGGAGGGCCAGCTCTGTCCTGGGATGTCCCCTGGACTCAGTGGAGGTGGTGGGAAACGGGAGGATGATGGCTAAGCTGTCATCCATGTTGAACAACACGTCCCACCCCCTACAGGACACCCTGACAGCACTGGGCAGCTCCTTCAGTGAGCGGCTGCTCCACCCTCGCTGTGTGAAGGAGAGGTATCGCAGATCTTTCCTGCCGGCTGCTGTCAGACTGCACAATAAACATAACGCCCGCTAGCACAATCTGAATATTATATATTCTGATATGTATATTGTATTCACCCTCTGTACTATGTACAGGTACACAGAGGCCGAGTATCCATTTATCTGGATTATTGTAAATATACATCCTCTTTGTATATTCCGAATCCTGTTCTATTTGATTTTATCTTATTTTTCTCTGAGTGCTCTTGCTGTTGTTGCACTGTAAATTTCCCCGTGTGGGACAATAAAGGACCTGAATCTGAATCTGAATCTAATGATCTTGAACTTTTTAAATCAGAGCTTAACTCATCTTTCAAAACTGCCTTTAAACACCTCGTAATGCTGTCACTTTATGTCACTGATGACAATCATGACCCTGTCAACACTGGAAATCCTGACAGGAAGCTAAATATATATGTGTATATACTGTATATATGTATGTGTATGTCTCTTTATTGTAGATGTTGTGTATCGTATTCATATAGCAACCATTCTCCCACAGTGTCTAGAAAACAGAAGCTGGATGAGGCCTTGGTGGACATGATCGTTAAAGATGGTCAGCCTTTTTCTATCATTGAGGATGAAGGGTTCCAAAAATTCATTAAAATCCTGGACCCATCATTCTCCATTCCAAGCCGCAAAACTGTAAAGGCAATGGTGGAAGCAAGGTACACTGTAGCCAAAGAGAAGGCCTTGGCAGAAATTAAGCAGACTTCCGCTGTTTGAGTGCTGACATGTGGACATCAGTCAACATGGATGCGTACCTTGGTGTCACTTGCCATTATGTGTCAGTCTAGATCTGGCTACTGTGCTTTTAGGTGTGCAGTATTGGCCCACACAGCAGCTAATATTTCACATGCAATTGCAAATTTGATGACAGTGGGGAATCACTAAAAAGGGCTGTGGGACGGTTACTGGTGGGGCTCACAATATGGTGGCAAGTGTAACTCAGTTAAATGTTAGACATGTTTATTGCTTTGCCCACATGCTGAATCTCATTGTCAAAAAATGACTCTGTCAGACGTCTGAGCTGGAGAACATGCGCAGTAGGGCCCGCAGAATGGTGGCACACTTCAAGTCCAGTTCCAAAGCAAAGGAAAAGTTGTGTTCTATTCCAGCTAATATGGGCATGCCCCAAAAAAAGCTTGTCCAAGAGGTCGAAACCAGATGGAACAGCACTTATGCCGTGCTCCATAGGCTTTATGAGCAGAGAGAACCTTTAGGGGCAGCCCTGGCATCACTTAGCACTGGCATAGTGCCTTTCACTGCTGATGACTGTGCAGCAATCAACCATTGCCTGACAGTCTTAAGGCCATTCTATCAGGCAACTGTTGAGCTTTCTGAGGAAAGGAGAGTGTCAGGGTCAAAGGCAATTCCTTTAGCCAAAATGCTGAGACATGCCATTTCTGCTGAGTGTGCCCAAATGGCTCCTTGTATTGGTGCCACGCTTGCCAACCATTTGAGAAATAATTTGAATGGAAAATTCAGTGGCTTGGAAAAGGTGAACTCCCTGTCTGTGGCAACCATCTTGGATCCACGATTTAAAGAGGCTGGCTTTACTAATCAAAGCAATGCTCAGGCTGCTGTAGAAAGGCTGACACGAGAGTGTGCCAGTCTTATTGGTGGGCCGGCAGAAGATGTGCCACTGGAGACTGCAACAACATCTGCCAGTGCTAGTGAACAAAATTACAACTTGTGGGCTTTAATGGACAACTACAGTGGGATCTCTACTTACGAACGTCTCTGCATGCAAATTTTTCAGGTTACGAAGCGTCTCAACGGGAAAATATTTCCTTGTTACAAAGGAAATTTCAGGATACGAAGGTCAAAGATACGCTACCGCGGAGTTTAGCGAACGCAGACATGCTTGTAGCTGCTCTGCCATTGGCTATCGCCTAGCATCTTCCTGAAATCCCATTGGCCAGGAGGGACGTCAATCTGTACCAGTTTGTGTGTATCCCAGCATCGCCTTCGTCGTCTTTGGGATTTATTGTTGGTGTTTGAATGTTTGTCCATTAGATGGTGGTGTTACCACAACGTTCGTTGCTAGTAATGACGGCTAATGTAAAATTAGCCTGTAATAAAGTTCATTTTGTTCCTGGAGAAGCCTTGCACTGAATTCCTACATTTATTGTGCGGTGATCTAATTGTAACATGTATTTGTTACATGTTTTGATGCATTTTTATGATTTATAAAAAAAATTATGTCCGAATTTTTGGGGCCTTGGAACGGATTAGGGCATTTACATGAAAAACGCATCTCTACTTACATAATTTTCAGGTTACGAAGCAACTTCTGGAACGAATTAAATTTGTAAGTAGAGGTCCCACTGTATGTAGAGTCTCATTAGCACATCTGCCAGCGCTGCAGTGGAGATCCAGAGGTATGCATGTTGATTACTGTTGAAACATCAGTTTTTTATTCAGTCATTCATTGTCTTACTGTCTGTGTCATAAATATTTGAAAGAACAAATTCTGACAAGATCCCTTGAAGTACTGGGTGGCACGAAAGCCTTTATATCCTACGCTGTGGAAACTTGCATGCAAGTATCTGTGCATCCCAGCATCATCTGTTCCCTGTGAAAGGATATTTTCCAAAGCTGGGGAGCTGGTCAGCCAGAAGAGGAGCAGACTGAAGCCTGCAACAGCAGGAAAAATGATATTTCTCAATAACAACCTGTGAAGAGGAAATAACTTGTCTGCTTCTGTCAATAATTATTCCAAATCAAACATACAAGTCCCCAAATGACAAACTATTATCTTTAAAGGTTTTCCTTAAAAACACTTCACACACACAAAAACAATGTTTCTGAATTCAAACACCATGATCATTTGCAAAGTAGGAACGATCTCTAATCCTGTCACGGACTTTGAGTATAGTTTTTAAATAAATCTCAAAGTGTTCAATAAACCCTTAACCAACACTGAACCCTTAATATAATTTTCATTTATTCTTTGGATTAGTCTTGAATGTGTATTAGAGTAAGGAGGAGAGCGTCTGCATATTTTATTGTAATGACTATAATCATTATTTGGTATGAATGAACAAAACACCTGGATGACCACACAATGAACTTTTATTGGCGTCATGGGATTGAAACAGTGCCAGTGCTCCAGTCGTGCTCTATGGAGGTTGCTATGGCTTCAGTTGTCCACCAGATGTCACCATCACTGAAGTCTCGAAGCTTTGAATGTTTTTCGACACAATTGTTAGTAGGAAAGCCTCAGTGCTTCATGAGGCTTCACTTGCCCACCACTACCTCAAACAGAAGCAGTCCCCCTGGACTGCAGAGACCTCAGGAGACCGGTTCTGCACTTCTCAGGTCCAGCAGGCGGCGTGAAGACCTGAAATGTGCAGGGAAGACAGGCCAAGCAAAGCAACGAAGCCACACCAACAACGCAACACTCGGGCAACACTCCACAAAGCACCACAACTAGTGATGTCCAAATGAGGCTTCATGAGGCTTTGAACCCTTTTGGACCATTGTGTTGAAAATTGGTTCATTACTCGAAGCTTCAATAATTTCGAACGCGGGCGTTATCTGCTGGCGCATTGGTGGTACTGCAGCCATGTAAAAGGTTGATGACCCAGCAAGCGTGCACTTTGAGTTTTGCTGTTTGTGCACTTTTGATGTTGTATTATTATAATATTATTTTTCTATATATTTTAGGAACAGATGGGGGTATGGGCCTAAGGTGCTTGGGTGAACTGGTGTGCTTATGCATTTTTATTTAAAAACAACAGTTTCTCCACAGTCGAGGGTTTGAGGCGGTTTCTCTTTTTTGAAACCATTTCCCCGGCTTTAGAAAACACCCTCTCGCAGGGCACAGAGGATGCTGGTGTTGCGAGGTACTGGTTTGCCAGGTGGTACAGGTTTGGGTATCGGGCTTTGTTTGTCGTCCAGTACACCAGAGGGTCCTGTGATCGTTCAAGTGGAGGGGCTGACAGATAACGCTGCACCTCCACTATGGCATCAGCGGTGGCATTCCTGGACGCTCTTGCTTCTTCAGCATCCCTGTCCAACAGCTTCCACGGATCAATGACTCAAAATAAAACATTACATAAAGTTTAGTCTGTACATGAATCAATGCAAATAAATCTATTGATCCAAATTCTATCATTTTTGTACCTTGGGAAGAAGCAGCTGGTTGCTGTGCTGTTGAAGTGGATGGCGGGTCTCTTGGATGGCGGGTTTGGGTGGGTGCATTACGCAACAATGCCGCACACTCCGACTTTAACCGGTGCACAGCTGACTCGGCATTTGAAGGGCTTTGGAATCCGAGTGTTTTAAATCTTGGGTCAAGTAATGATGATAAAGAGAAGATGCTTGTGGTTTCTATCCCACTGAGTTTCATTCATAATTCTATTGAGGTTTATGCCAAGGTCTTTTGCCATTTTGTTTGAGTTCTGTGCCATCAGCTCACTCAAAGCATGCTTCAGCATTTTTATCAGGGGTGTTATTTTTGATCCCGACACCCTCTTTTCATGTGAGAGCTCTACGGTGGCAGCATGAAAAGGTGACGGTATCTTCCTACACTCAGATGCACACTCAAAGTCATTTGCAGTCAATAGGTCCAAATCTGTGGGCAGAGTGGTCAGAGCAGCTGCAGCTGCATCCCTCTGCTCATAAAGACGCTGCAGCATCTCATAGGTGCTATTCCATCTTGTGTCTACTTCAATTATTAGTTTTGTGACAGGACGGCCCATTTGCACCTGGATCTGCTGCAGCTTCTCTTTAGCGGTGGTGCTTGATTTAAAATAGGTGATCATCCGCCTCGTTTTTGATCTTATATTATCTAGCCCAGGAGTAGCATCCATGGCCTTTTTGACAGTTAAGTTTAGTGCGTGAGCCAGGCAGACGGCGTGCTGCACCCGCAGAATATTTGCTGCACCCGCAGAATATTTGCTGCACCCGCAGAATAGTTGCTGCAGCATCAGTCACCAAGCACTTCACCTTCTCTTCAAGAGCCCATTCCCTTAAAAGCTCTCGAGCAGTTCCAGCGATGTTCTCTGCTGTGTGACTGATAGGAAAAGGCCGAACTCCCACCAGGGTGGTGGAGAGTTCACCTGCATGAATAGCATGACAGGTGACAGCGAGATACGCATCCATGTTGATGGAGGTCCACATATCTGCGGTCAAGCTGACACTGTCAACATTCTGCAGGGCTGCCTTGGCCTTCTCCTTTTCTTCCACATCCCTCCTCTCCACCATGGCTTTAACTGTCTGCCTTGATGGAAGGGTGCATGTGGGATCCAGTTTAGCCACCAGAGCACGGAAGCCGGATCAGACACCACAGTGAGAGGCTGGGAATCTTTCACTATGAAATCCACTAGAGCTTCATCAAGCTCCTGCTTCCTGCTACATAAAATATGGAAGTTAGCAGAACAAGATTAATTTAGTTAATTAACTAATTCTATACACCCAAACCTGCGCAGTAAAGTTTAAAAGTTACTCTTAATATTGCCTGGAACAGCACCCACTCACCTGGTGGAAACGTCATCACAGCAGCACCAGCTTCATTCTCATGTTTGCCTCGGTAATGCCTCATCATTGATGACGTGTTATTATTATATGTCGGGAACAAAGCAAACACTTCACCTGCAAATTAAAAATGAGATGTGTGTGTGGTTTATTATTTGTTACTGTGTGAATAAGAGTTGAAAAATACGTTTGTAACACTTACCTTGTTCGGCGGCACCATTTCAAAGTGGTCCCAGACTTGAGATCTCTTCCTGGTTGGTTCCATAGCAAAGCAAAAAGAAAGCAAACCGAAAGCAATACGAACGCTAATCAAATCAATCCAAAAAGGTATTGACCAGATAGGCAACGTTTTGCGCTGAAAGTCCCGCCCATTGAACCGAACCAGTCAGCTGATTCAGTCAGAATGAAGCAGTGAAGAGGTTCAAACGTCATTAGTCACGTGATTTGAAGCGAACGCGGAGAAGGGCTCCAGGAAATACTCGATCGAGTTTGGGGCGTGGTTCTAAGTCCCGTGTCAGAGGGAACATCACTAGTTGTGAGGAGCTGAAGAAATCAGACTTCTGCATTAAATCATCCTGTCAACCGCAGAAAGTGCCACTTCATTAAAGACCGCTGCGCAGGGGAAGGAAACGGAGTCATTACCACACGAACAAAGTGAAGTCTTCAATCACACATAACCTCGTTTATGGTGTCCAGATGCAAACAATAATTAAAACAGTAATTAAACACATCAACAACCAGAACTCGATACATAAAACACTAACATTGAAAGTTGCAAAACATAACATTTACAACGAACAAAAACAGGGTTAACACAAACCTGAACCCACAGACACACTGCTACAAAGCATGCTGGGAAATTCCCACACTGACCCTCCCCAACACGGTACAATATTTTATTCCCTTTTTTAATATCTAGATAGTAGTATATGTTTTTGGAAGGGTTGTTTTTCAAAGTATCAGTTTAACAAATGCGGAAGAACAAGTCACATTTGTTGACTTGCAAAGTTCAACATAATGGAAGTTCCACATCAGCTACTCTCTGGTTGTCTTGTCTGGACACCACCACTTCTGCAAAACTCATTTGCTAAGAACATGCTGAGAAGTTCCGTGACGAATCTTTTTGCGGCTATTGAGAAATAACAAATGCCTCCATTCTCGGGGAGTTTGAGCCACAGGAAGGTGAAGAACCAGTGTCTTTTGGTTCTGTGGATCTACCTGTCAGCAGCCAAATGTGGTAGGTAATATTTTCTCAAAGTAATGAAATAGACTTAAACTAAGTTCGAACAGCTCAACCTCAAACTTATCACAGCTCAAAGGTTTTTCTCCGAGGCACAAAGGTGAAAGAGAATGGGATAGAACCGAAAGAGAAAGCACAATAGAACCACTTAAAAACAATGTAATTACATATATTTTTAAAATTTTTGCAGTTATTTTATGAACAGGCTGACTTTTTTCAATTCTTTATTTGATTCAGAAACGTGTGCATAGCAATAAATAAATTGATAAAGAATATGATTAGTGTGATATACAACCCCTTAGCAGAGGTACAATCAGACAACAACCTAACTGCAAAAAGGTGAAACTGAATGCTGTTTTATGTGATAATACAAAATTAGTTTTGCTGTTTGATGGTCAGTAAAGAATTAAAGCATGTGTACTGTTGGCTGGCCACCATTCAGGCGTTAACTTGAACTGCTCTCGCCACATTTTTAAAAGATAACAAACAGTCCCCAATCAATACTTTTAACAGACAAACTTTAACCAACTGTATCCATATGTCATTGACCAAAGAAGTGTATGTAATTGAATAAAAATCACACAAGTGCAAACAAGAAGAAAAACACAATTAAAAACAAACATGAAAAAGAAAAACACATGAAAAAGAAAAACACATGAAAAGGTTCATTCTTGAAGCACAACACAGTGCACTGAAGCAGATGTTACACAAGAACAAATTTCCCCATTCTTAGGGAGTACTTAGTAGCCATAACCTTATTTATTGGTTGTAACTATTTTAATCTTCTGTACCTGCTGCATTTCGTCTCTTATTTTTTGGATATCTTTAGTAAAGTCACTTTCTGCTCTTTCTTCATTGGTGAGAGATGCAGTATCTGTAAAGACAAGGGAGAGACTGAATTTGGGTCTTTTATGACACATTGGTTTAAACTCCCGAATGTAATGAAAAGGGAAATTAAAAAGTCAAATGAAAGTCTTTGTGGATCTATTTCTATCTCTATTTTCACCATTTATGTACTTTGAACAACAGTCTAACGCTTGATTCCAAGTTACTTTAACTCATTGGACGTCTCTTGTAGCCTTTGTGCAGAATTGGAAATGTGTGGAAAATGCACTTGTTCAGGTGGATTTTTCTGGAAGCGTTCCTACCCTGCTCTCCACATCTGGACCTCTCAGAGGACATGGCTGTTGGAGCAGACCTAAAGAATTGCATTAAGGCCACTCCACTCAGCATTTTGCCATTTAGAGCTCAGAGGGACTCCTCTGGAAATGGCAGCTCTGTGTTCAACGCTTACCATCACAATTAATTTATTAAAAATATTATGAGCCTAAATGCCAAAGATTAACCCAAATCTGAACGTAAATTTAAATGTTAATGTTTATCTCCATGTAGGTTTTCATTCAGCCAGGTCATAGTAATCCATTAAGGTATTAAGGAATTATTTTAATTAACTAAAATTGTTGATGTGAAGTTCATTTGATCTATTTACTATTGGCTGAAGATGTGTTTGCATGAGCAACATCTTCATGAGTTAATGTCCTTAGTCCTGTGGAAGCTTTAATAAAGGAGAGGAAATTTATTTTTGAATGTTTTTACTCATATTTCTAAGTTCTTTGCTGTTCAAATCTGCCTTTTCTGTACATTTGTGCACTGACGATCCTGTAAAGAATAAACAGATTAATCTGAAGTGATCAATCATGTGAAATTAGAAAGTTTATTAGTTTCTAAATGTTTTTGAATGTTGATTCATCTCTTTTAAAAAAAATCAGAACCGCTGATCCCACTGTGAGGGTCCAGAGTTTTGACTCCATTTGTTTGTGTGTTTCAGGTTCCCATTCTCTTGAGTTCTTGTCTACAGGACGTGTTCAGCCTGGATCTGGGCTCCATTTTGAACAAGTTACAGAGTTTGATGGAGTTGTGATCTCTCACTGTGACAGTGGGACACAACAAGAACACTTCAAACCCGTCCTGGAATCCCACAACTTACCTGGGACCTGCAGACCAGCATGTTATGATGTTTTTGATGCTCTCAAAGCGATTTCTAAATTCATCAATCACACACGGAGTAAGTTTGCAGCACATTTGCTTTATAACGTGTTTATTTTGTTGAAGATGAACTGAACATTTTACATAAAACAATCCTTGTAGATGTTCAGCGGCGGCGTGGCTGCATCACGTCACGTCAGACGAGAGGCTTGAATCTGCTTTTGACAACTGGGCAGTGAATGGAGAGGGTTTCATTCAGTTTGATGCTGGAGCTCAGAAATGGAAAGCCCTGTCTCCTTCTGCAGAAATGATTAAAGATTCGTGGAACGGCCGTGAGGCTCGGAACCATTTGTTTGGACACTTCATCAGGAGACACTGTCTAGAAATGATCCATCAGATCAAATTAAAAGAAGTTGAGAAGAAACAGGTGAACACACACACACACACACACACACACACACACACACACACACACACACACACACACACACACACACACGTGGGGTAACAGAGAGAATAACAACAGCAGCTTGTAAAGCCAAATGAAGCCACATCCTGTTTCGTTGTCATGGTGACCTCAGTGATTTCCTCCTGTCAGTGTTGAATCTGCTGATGGAGCTCAGATGAGGACAGAAGCAGTTCAGTCTGGTAAAGGTAGCTGAAGGAGCCTGGTGTTGGTTATGAGCTAAAACTATGTTGAGAGGAAGAGTGAGCTGCTCATCACTGCTGGTTCCCTGTTCAAAGAGTGACAACAGACAACCCTGATCATCACCTTTTCTATCCTCCTGCAGATCTCCGTGTGTTTGCCAACCCTGTTGACAGAACCAAGGCATTGCTGAAGTGCCACGTCACCAGTACTGACAAATCAGTGCGTTCAGTGTCTCTGACTGAAGACGGGGCCCCCAGGCAAACTGGATCACTGTAACTGGCCCGTTGCCTTCTGGGGATGGATCAGTGATCCTCATCCTGACAGCTGAGGTCCCCCTGATCCACACCAACATCTATGGCTGTGTTGTCCAAACAGAAGACAGAAACATCACTGTCATGTGGGGTGAGAACTTTACATTTACATGCTGCTGCATGATTGTTATTGAGTCGTGATCCAGGCTGCACACAGGCCAGTGGGATCTTATTGTTGCTGGGGGGGTTCTGGTGTGTTGGGTACTCTGGTAAAAGTCCCTCATGAAGAAGCTCTGAAACGTTCCTGGTGATTCTCTGGTCTTTTCTGGCTGTTTCGATGCTGTTGAAACTTATTTTAGAGATTTTTCGGTCTCAACACAGTTTTTTTTCTTCCCATTTAATTAACAACATTTAACGTGCTTCACATGTTTCCAATAATAAAAGAGCTACTACAGAGTTACAATTTGGTACAGGCAGTGGAATGTACAGAATCACCCTCTGCCAACAGGGGGGCGCTGCAGCAACTCAGCGCTCACCTTTCTATGGTTTTGGCACAGAATTATTATTATTATTATTATTATTATTATTATTATTATTATTATTATTATTATTATTATTATATTGGTATTGAGTCAAAACAATACAGGCTAATTTAACTTTGTGTTCAAGTTTCAAATGATTGAGGGTTTTGAAACATCTGATTTGAGAAATACTGGACTTGAGCTGTGTGAAAATAACAAATGTAACTGCTTCAATAGTGTAAATTGTGTCAGCTACATTTGTCAGCATCAACATTATTAGTTTACAGTCATAATTATTTTACTGTGTTTTAATTAATAATGATGGATTTTCCCTTTCATTTCAGATGGAAACACACTTGATGGAAGAGAAATTCTTTACGCAACTGTTGATTGGCCATTTTGGAAAATTTTGACCGTTTCATTTTCATGTGTTTTTCTTCTAATCTGCACAACAGCACTGGTGCTCAAACGTACGTTTCACTACTTTTGTTGAAACATTTATGTCAGTCTATTGTTATGAACAGATCAACAAGTTTCTGAAGGCTTGACAGCATCTATTAATTGTGCTTCCATTTCATTTCACCACAGACAAAAAGAAGCTCAAAAGAAGAATGAAAAAGACAATTCCAGAAAGCATGACAGAAACTGAGAAAGAAAACCTAAGAATGTCCCCTGTAATGAACCATTACAAGACCCAAGATTAATTGAAGAGGATTTATCCACCAGAGATTCAAACAGAAATAACATCTGTCAGACGGAATATTTTACCCCCCATATTGAAGGTGCACCTCTGCAGATTTGGACGCTGCTCTAACCTTCACTGACTGTTGAAAGTGAAACAGATGAAGCTTCAGTGCAAAAAAATCACTAGCAAACAGCAATCTACAAACGATGGCTTGGAGGAATGTCCAGGGAAATAACAGAATAGAAGCGGAGACTGTCAGCACAGCCAGCAGCCGGACGTCCCACTGAGAGAGACAGAGAGACGGGGACTGTGCCATTTAATAGGCAGCACCCAGGCACAGCCCGTCACTCCACTGGGGACCTGTAAGACCCCCGTGTCCAGGAGGGGACACTGGGGTTTGTCTGATGGTGTGTTTGAGTGACTTAACCTGTGAGCTTTGCACAGTGTACTAATATGCTGGCAATTAGCCTGAGCCACTATATGAAAACCAAATTGTTCAAATTGTCTCCCTGAAGTCCCCATCATGTGCTTTAGACCTTCCAAGTGTGTGTTTTTGTTCCTATGATGCCTGTGTGTCTGTTGACTTCAAAACAAAATCAGGTCCCCATTTCAAAACACCAGTTTTACTGTGTTGTACAGCAGAGAACTGTGTGTGCACGTTGGATACACTGTGGATGTGCATTTTAGCATTGCTATAGTGGGATTGATAATATTGCTTCCAGTCACAGCGTGTTCATGCCCCCATCAACGTGGTGATTGCCTCCCTGTAGACTGAAAACACCACTTCCTCTCACTTCCCTCCCCTCGTGCGCTGCTACACCAGCCTCTGCCACCTCTATTCTGGCCATTTTTGGTAACCCTGAGAAGTTTAATGCGAAACATGGTCATAAAAAAGGTTTTCCTAAAATTCTGAAACACTGTCTCGTGCCTTTTGGTGAGCTGAAACATTGGACCATTTTTTTAACACACACCTGGTTCACCAGAACTATTCCTGGGGCAAAACTCCCCAGATTAGGGTTTTCAGCAACAACTTCATTTCATCTCCCACCTTTGCCACAATCGCCCTCTTGGGTTTTTGTTCCCTGATTGATTCCCATGTAAGATTATATTTGCCAGTTTGAACTTCTCAGATTTTAGGTCCTCCCTTTTGTTTCCTCTGCCTTCCCACTTAAAGTTTATATTCTAAACTTTGAGACTTGGTTGAACATTAACATCTGCTGGCAAAGTGCATGTTCTTTTTGACACACCCTTCACTTCCCCACCGCTTTGGATACGACACTGACCTGTTGAGAGCAAGCCGAGAACTTCGATGACAAATATTCTTGCCGTCCTGGAGAATTAGCTAAAGTTTATATACATATATAGGACACACAAAGAGATGCAACTGTGTCTGCACCTTCTAGAAACTTTGAGCATAGCAAAAGAACATCAGATTACATTCGTGTATTTGCTACTGAATTTGTTGCAATTCATGTGGCAGTTCAGTGGGTTTATCAGAACAACATCCAGAAGGCAGTAACTTGTAGTGATTCAGTATCAGCATTAACAAGCATCAAAACAGGAGCATCAAAAGCTCATCAAAATTTAGTAATCAATATAATCAGAGAGTGGAGGAAATGTGCAGGGAAGGGGCTTTGTGTTGTGTTTCTGTGGACCCCAGCTCACATGGGGATCTTGAGGAATGAAAGGGCAGAGAGGTTGGCAAAGGAAGCAGAGAAGAGGAGCAGTGTTGACAGAGAAATTAATGATCAAAGTCAGAAGGCAAGAGTGTTGTGTGGGTAAAAGCAAATGAGCAGTGGCAACAGAGTGGGGAAACAGAGGTCAAGGGGAGGCATCTTCTTTCCAATACAAAGGAGGGACAATGCATCAAGGAGAAGGGAAAAGAGCAGGAAAGAGCAGGTTATAATAACAAGGTTAAGAATTAGGCAGAGCAACTTAGACAATATGCTATACATTGTGGAGAAGCATCCATCTATGTGAGCAGTGTCATGAACTGGAGACAACAGAACATGTGCTTTTAATATGTAGGCATAATAGTGAGGAAAGGAAGATGATGATGATGGACTGAGGAAACTGGGAATGGTGGATGTGGATGAGCTGGGTAGAGTTCAGGTGGGAGGAAAGAGCTTTATAAATTTCTTACGTACTGGTCTAGTAAAAAGGATGGATACGCTAGATCAGGA
>NW_026622079.1:0-17058 GCF_003711565.1 Takifugu flavidus | reverse complement strand
ATCTGGGCCATGTTCTGACACACAATGGAAGAGCTGTTCTTGAGTGGAGGAAAACAGCAGTGCTTGATGCTCCGAAACCAAAAACAAAGAATCAGATGATGTCATTCTTAGGACTAGTGAATTTTTGCAGATCATGGATCTTAGATTATGCGAAAATAACTGCCCCTTTACAAGCATTGATGTATGATAATCCCTTAGCAATGACTGCTGTGTTAACATGGACCCCTGAAGCTGAAGAAGCATTTATGCACATAAAACAGGCCCTTGTAAGTGCTGGAGTGTTAAAGCTGCCAGACTATCAGAAGCCTTTTGAGCAGGTTGTTGACTGCAAGGGTGATTTTATGACTTCAGTTTTATTGCAGAAGCACGGAGATAAGAGGCAGCCCATAGCCTACTACTCCCACAAGCTAGATCCCGTAGCTTGTGCACTCCCGCCATGCGTTAAAGCAGTGGTGGCAGCGTCCGAGGCAGTAAAAGCCTCCGCAGGAGTGGTGCTATACCATAAGCTAACTTTGCTAGTGCCACATGCGGTGTCAATACTGCTGCTACAAAGTAAGATAGCGTTCCTGTCGCCCGCACGTCATCTTTCCTGCATGGCAGTGTTGCTGTCTCAGCCGAATCTGACGATTCGTCGCTGCACGACCTTAAACCCAGCAACGCTGCTACCCACCGCAGAAGAGGGACACCAGCACAACTGCCTGGATGAGGTCTCCATTACGGTCCTGCCGCGACCAGATCTTAGTGATGTTGCGTTGACTACAGGACGGATACTCTTTGTGGCTAGATCATCGAGAAAGGATGACTGTGGACGCACTAGAACCGCATATGCAGTAGTTACAGCAACCGAGGTGGTGGAGGCAAAATCACTTCCCTCCTCCTATTATGCTCAAGCTGCAGAACTCGTCGCACTCACACGTGCTTGTAAATTAAGCAAAGGACAAGATGTTACCATTTACACAGATAGTCAATATGCATTTTCCGCACTGTTTGTTTGCTCAACAATGGAATTTGAGAGGGATGAAAACATCGACCGGCAAACCGGTCATGCATGCAGAACTGCTAAGAAAGTTATTGGCTGCAGTACAGCAGCCACGTAAAATAGCTGTATGTACTAAATGCACTGCACATACTAACAACACAGATGCAGTCTCCCAAGGCAATGCCTTTGCTGATAAAGCCGCAAAGGCTGCAGCAAATTCACAATGTGCTGTTTGTGTAAAACACAGCCCACAGGGAGCCCTTAAGGCCCCTGCAGGCACTACACCATTACCAAATCATCCATTTCACACAGTTTTTCTAGATTTTATTCAGCTAACACCATGTGAAGGTAAACAATATTGTCTAGTAGTGTTAGATGGATTTACTAGGTGGGTAGAAATTTTCCCCACGGCAAAAGCAGATGCACTGACAGTGGCAAAAGTCCTATGTAGAGAGATCATTCCCAGGTTTGGCATCCTGAAGGTCATCTGGAGCGACAATAGAAGCCATTTTGTAAATGAGGCAGTGAAAACTGTAGGAGTAACTTGGAAATTGATTTGAAGAATCACTGCGCATACCACCCTCAGAGTGCAGGGTTGGTTGAAAGAGTCAACGGTACTATTAAGAACAGACTGAAGAAATGTATGGACGAGACAGGAAAGAACTGGATGTTTTGTCTCGACCTGGTGAAATTATGGATGCACATAACACCACACAAGAAAACAGGCATCACACCTTTTGAAGCATTATATGGGCGGCCTTATTGCCTACAATACTTTGCAACAACAAATGAGCTAAAACATGTTGAGGAAACAATAGCAGATTATCTGAAAAAAGTGTTACTTAACCGATGTGTGAATACTGTAAATGTTCTGCCTAGTCCTGTGTCTTCCACAGATTACACCCCCAAGGAACCCATTCAACTGGGCGACTACGTGTGGGTGAAGAAGTTTGTGCGAAAGAGGTGGAACACACCTAGGTGGGAAGGTCCTTATCAACTACAGCTGACCACAAAGACTGCAGTTCGAGTGGACGGGAAACTGTCGTGGATACACCTTTCCCATTGTAAGAAACAGAAAATTCTTCCAGGTGAAGGCGAGGGAGCAGTGGCGGTTAATCCGTAAACGGCTGACAGCCTGTATAGGTCCAGCAACAGCTGAACCCCGTCGGAACCTGAGAAGGACATTTAAAAGGAGATGAAGTTGTTCTTCCTAATTGTGGTGAGTGCTGTGACGGTGGGACTCGTGAGTTTTGGTCTTTGGAACTTCCGACAGGAGGGAGGTAATCAGGGACAGAAAGATACTCTGAGACAGGATAAAAGCTACGCAAGCGCTAAACGTGCTCCTGTACATCTCAAAGATCACACAATTATAATCTACGCCAACAACACCGAGAACATAGCACACAAGCGTTTTAAACGAGATTTGAATGAATACGAGTTCAAACCACACGACTCAGTGTGGGGCACAGATGTACCACAAGAGATTAAGCATTGGTCAACCGGAGATAAAGTGACCTTGACTCTCTTTCCGTGGATAGGAGTAGGAAAGAACATATTGAGATTGGAAACGGTTGACTATAGGCTGAACGTGTTTACTAATTTGACAAAAGTTGCTCTCACAGGAGTCAAGGAAGAAATGACAGCACTAACCATGCAGAATAGGATGGCCTTAGATCTCATAACAGCCCCCCACGGAGGAGTTTGTGCAATGGTAGGAGATTACTGTTGTACGTTCATCCCAGAGAATGATGAGGATGGTCACCTGATAGATAGCGTGTTGAGAAATTTAACTAAGCTACAGAAAGCTATGATTGACGATGGTAGTCCTCCACCAGACTGGCTTACAAAAATTCTGTCGGGGTGGAGGGAACTACTGTTCAAGATAGGAATGATGATAGGGATAGTACTGCTAGTATTAGCCATACTAGCTTGTTGTGTAGTACCTCTTGTTCGGGGTTGCATTGGCCGGCTCGTGGGATCAGTTGTTACTAGCACTTTGCTGCAGGTGGAAGAACGATTTCTACTGGACGACGATGAAGAGGAATCAGAAGAAGAATGGATCAACATAATACAAGATGTAAAAGAACTGTTTAAGATGTCTTAAGCTGTATTGAAATTTCATGAAAATGTAAAGATGTAATACTGATGATGAAATTCTAGACGCATTTAACGATAAACAGGAGGGAAATGTGAGAAGAATTATTGTAATTGTTGTTATTAGTATTATCTTTAAATGCTATGATGTATAGATTTTGAGTGTTTGAGGAATGTTGACAGGAAAAGAAGAACATGAGAGTGTTTTGTAAAAGTGCTGAAGCTGCTTACAACCAAGCCCAGCACCCAGATGTATCCTGTTGGTCAAGATTAGAGAAGTTCGTTAAGATGGGAGAAGATGTCAGAAGGCAATGAGTTATGAGATCCTGTTTAGACACCCATTTTGTTTGCACCAATAAAAGAGGTGAGCGAGCAGCAGACGAGCAGCATTCTACAGTAAGAGAAGGCCCAGGAGTTAAAAAGTGTGTTTATAAAATGGAACAGATTTTGAGCAGAATTGCAGTAGACTTGTTCAGTTAAGATTTATTCAATCAATCAATCAATCAATCAATCTTTATTTATATAGCGTCTTATACAATCAAAATTGTTTCAAGGCGCTTTCCAGAATCCCAGGGCCTGACCCCAGACAAGCAACAGTGGCAAGGAAAAACTCCCCTTTAACAGGAAGAAACCTTGAGCAGGACCAGGCTCATGTAGGGGGACCCTCCTGCTGATGGCCGGCTGGGTAAAGAGAGAGGAGAAGGGGGAGGACAGGTAGAGGATAGGATAGGTAGGAGAGGAGAGGGGTAAAGGAGAGGAGAAGTAGAGTGGAGGGGAGGTAGAGGAGAGGAGAAGGAGGAGGAGGGGAAAGAGGAGAGGAAAGAAGAGGAGAGGAGAGGAAAAGGAGAAGGAGGGGGAGAGGAGAGGACAGGAGAGGAGAGGAGAGGAGAGGGAGAGGCAGAGGGAGAGGGAGAGGAGAGGCACAGAGCACAGAAACACACACAAAAAATATGATTTACAATCACTTCAGCGGGGCCGGAGGTCATTATGCAGCTCCGAGGGCGGCGATACCTGTAAATAAATAGGGGGGGGGGGGGGGAAGCAGAAAAACTACACAAGAATCAGCATAACTAGTCTGCTTGATGAGGAGAGGAAAGGAGAGGAAAGGAGAGGAAACCATGACCCAGTGGAGTGACAGAGGCCTGTCAGGTGATCATGTTTCCGGACCCCGGCAGCCTTGGCCTATAACAGCATAACTAGGATGTGACCTAACGATTAGACGACCCCTAGGTATGATAATTTGTCTGTCTATGATAGAAACTGGAACTACTGAATTAGTAACAATAAGCTTTTTCAAAGAGGTAGGTTTTGAGTCTGATCTTAAAAGTAGCGATGGAGTCAGCCTCCCGTACCTGGACAGGGAGATGGTTCCATAGCTGGGGGGCCTGGTAGCTAAATGCTCGGCCCCCCATTCTACTCCTGGAAACTCTGGGAACCACAAGTAGACCAGCATTCTGAGAGCGGAGCGGTCTATTGGGCTGGTAAGGTATCACTAGCTCCTCCAGGTAGGATGGAGCTAGGCCTCTGAGGACCTTGTAGGTCAAAAGAAGGGTTTTAAAAATTATTCTAAATTTAATGGGCAGCCAATGAAGCGACGCCAGTACAGGAGTCATGTGATCTCTTTTGTCAATACCTGTCAGAACTCTGGCTGCAGCATTTTGGATCAACTGGAGGCTTCTTAAAGAGTTGTTTGGACACCCTGATAATAAGGAGTTACAGTAGTCCAGCCTGGAAGTAACAAATGCATGGACTAACTTTTCAGCATCATGCCGCGTCAGCAGTTTCCTGATCTTTGTGATGTTCCTCAAGTGAAAAAAGGCACTTCTAGAGACTAATTTAATGTGTGAGTTGAAGGAGAGATTTTGATCAAAAGTTACTCCTAGATTCCTCACAGAGAGACTAGATGTTAATGAGATACCATCTAGAGTGATCATGTGATCTAATCTATCCCTGAGAGGTTCAGGACCAAACACCATGACCTCAGTTTTTCCTGGGTTAAGGAGGAGGAAATTTGAAGACATCCAGGACTTTATGTCTTTAAGACAGGTCTGGAGCTTCACTAACTTCTCTGTCTCCTCGGGTTTCATGGATAAATAGAGCTGAGTGTCATCAGCATAACAATGAAAATTTATCCCATGCTGCCGAATAATGTTCCCTAAGGGAAGCATGTACAATGTGAAGAGGATTGGTCCGAGTACAGAACCTTGAGGAACTCCATGGCTAACCCTACTGTATGAGGAGGGAACACCATGGACATGGGCAAACTGGTATCTATCAGATAAATATGATCTAAACCAGTCTAGTGCTGTCCCTTTAATCCCAATCACATGTTCCAGTCTCTGTAACAGGATGCTGTGATCAACTGTATCAAAAGCAGCACTGAGGTCCAGCAGAACCAGCATAGAGACCAGTCCATGATCGGAAGCTATGAGAAGATCATTAGTGACTTTAAGAAGTGCTGTTTCTGTGCTGTGATGAGCTCTAAAGCCTGACTGAAACATCTCAAACAGGCTGTTCCTCTGCAGGTGCTCCAGTAACTGAGTCACCACCACCTTCTCTAGAACTTTAGAGATAAAAGGAAGGTTGGATATTGGCCTATAATTTGCTAAGACATTGGGATCCAGTGATGGTTTTTTAAGCAACGGCTTAATCACTGCCACCTTGTAGGACCGGGGTACGTAACCTGACACTAAAGAACCATTGATCTGGTCCAGGATAGAACTGCCTATCAATGGTAAAACATCCTTCAACAGGTGTGTTGGGATGGGATCTAAAAGACACATGGTGGTCTTGGATTTCTGAATTAGCGAAGACGCCTCAGAAAAATATATAGGGCTGAAGGAGTTTAAGGGCTCGTTGGAGAACCTGTATGTTCCCACAGTCAGCACATCTGGTGATGGTCCAGTTGTAGGGATGGCCTGGTTAGCTTTTTGTCTGATAGCTAGAACTTTATCAGTGAAGAAGCTCATGAAGTCTCATGAAGAAGGGATACGTGGATCTAAAACACTGTGACTCTTGGTTAATTTGGCCACAGTGCTGAAAAGAAACCTGGGGTTGTTCTTATTTTCCTCAATTAAAGAAGAAAAATAAGCTGTTCTAGCCTTGCGAAGGGCCTTTTTGTAAACTAATAGACAGTCTTTCCAGGCTACATGGCAGCTGTCTATTTTACAAGAATGCCACTTCCTTTCCAGTCTTCGCACTTTCTGCTTGAGGGTCCTGATATGTGAATTATACCAGGGGGCACACCTCCTCTGATTTACTATTTTCTTTTTCAGGGGGGCAACAGAATCAAGCGTGATTCTCAGTGAGGTTGCTGCACCTTCAGCAATAGAGTCAACCTCAGCAGGGCTAAGATTATAATGATTGATCCCTGGGGAAACACACAGTGGTCCTGGGATCAGCACAGGGATCACTTCCTTAAACTTAGCTACAGCATTATCTGAAAGACATCTGCTATAGTAAGACTGAGCTCTGAGCATAGAAGAATCATTAATCATAAATGTAAAAGTGATCAAAGAATGGTCTGACAGGACTGGGTTTTGAGGGAACACTGACACATGTTCTACCTCAACACCATAAGTCAGAACTAGATCTAGGGTGTGGTTAAAGCTGTGAGTTGGTTGGTTTATCTGCTGGAGGAAACCAACTGACTCAAGTAATGAAATGAAGCCATTTCTAAAGCTGTCA
Organism: Takifugu flavidus; assembly: GCF_003711565.1. Taxonomy (NCBI): domain Eukaryota; kingdom Metazoa; phylum Chordata; class Actinopteri; order Tetraodontiformes; family Tetraodontidae; genus Takifugu; species Takifugu flavidus. The sequence continues at coordinate 10,298 of NW_026622079.1, read as the reverse complement.
TTTATAACGTCCATATGGATATTAAAGTCTCTAATGATAATGACTTTTTCCGTTCTAAGGACCAAGTCAGATAAGAAATCAGAGAACTCAGACAGGAACTCTGAATGTGGCCCAGCAGGGGGCCGATATACAACTACAAACAGAAGTGGCTTTTCTGTCCTCCAGTTCAGATGAGTGATGCCAAGAGTCAGGCTTTCAAATGAACTGAAGCTATGTTTTGGTCTGGGATTAATTAATAACTTGGAGTGATAGATTGCTGCCACTCCCCCTCCTCGACCAGTAACACGTGGAATATGATAATTAAGATGGGTAGGAGGAGTAGATTCATTTAAGCTCACATACTCCTCCTCCTGAAGCCAGGTCTCAGTAAGACAAAATAAATCAATGTGATGATCCGCTATCAGGTCGTGCACTAACAGGGATTTACACAAAAGAGATCTAATATTTAACAGTCCACACTTAATTGTGATATTAGTTTCTGCAACTTGTGCTTCAGTATTAATTTTAATAAGATTTTGGTGATTGACCGCTCCCCCACTCTGTGCTTGGTGAACTTTTAACCGTGTCATTCAATATGACAGTTTTAAAATGTTGCATAACTTTTTAAAACATGGTTCAACATAGTTTATGAATTGTTAAAATGGTTTAGTTTCTTATGGTTGAAAGGGTCTGGTGAAAACTCGACATTTTTTTCTGATCAAATGTAGAAGTGATCATCTGAACAATTTCTGAGATTAATAATAATAAAGTGTTGAATATTGATCTTTTCTGTTACCCACTCTAAGTTATTGATACACACACACACACACAATTTGTTATTTTAGAGGAGTGTGCCAAGCGGTAGCCCTTCACACGACTTGGTATCCATGACGTAGCTCTTGGTTTCAAAAAGGTTGGTGACCCCTGCTCTACATGATCCCGGTCCTGCTCAAGGTTTCTTCCTGTTAAAGGGAAGTTTTTTCTTTCTACTGTTGCTTGTTGGGGGTCAGGCCCTGGGATTCTGTAAAGTTCCTAGAAACAACTTTTATTTTACCAGATGATACCTAAATAAAGGTTGATTAGATTTGATTTATGTATGTTAAAGCCAACTTAACACCGTTTCTGCAGAGTGTGACATGATGAGGGGCCACGCCCTACCTGTGCTCACTACAATGGGGTCAGATACTCAGGAATCGCGAGAACTGGCCAACCGATCAGAACTGAACTCGTCAACACAACATGTTAAAGCCACCTTAACACCATTTCAACAGAGTGTGACAGGGGCCACGCCCTACCTGTGCTCACTACAATGGGCTCAGATACTCAGGAATCGCGAGAACTGGCCAACCGATCAGAACTGAACTCGTCAACGCAACATGTTAAAGCCACCTTAACACCATTTCAACAGAGTGTGACAGGGGCCACGCCCTACCTGTGCTCACTACAATGGGCTCAATGGGTTATTGCAAATGATGAGCGACTGTGAGGTGAATCAATCTCACTTGAACCACAAAAATCAAGTGACGCAGGAAAAGTTCTCCTGTAAAACACAGACGGTGCCCACGGCAGTTAATTGAAGAGAATTATTTTATCTTGTTAGCATCTTTTATCTCATTAGCATGTGTTATACTATATGTTTTTGTTTTATGTTACAGTTAGTTTAGAAGTTAGGAATACTATATAATCTTTAGTAGGAATACACATAAGCAAGTCAGTTGACCCTTCCTTGACCTGAATACTGTTCAGACAGTTGGAGCCAGGCAGACAGGAAATGGTAGACCCCCATCGTAAAACATGACAGCATAGTTTACTGGTGTTGATAAGTTCCTTGGCAGGAATATGACCTCGGACCTGGCCATCTGGGAAAGATAATGGAGAAGAAGGACCGCACCAACACCAAAGGAGGCTGGAAGAAGAAGATGGGGTCATCCAAGAAGAAGGACTGGATTGGACTGAATTAGCATCAATAATTTACATATATCTTTCTATAAAAGACTGGGTCAAGGGATAGTTAGGTCGTCAGACTTCATGCCCTGACAATTGACTCTGTTGTTGGTAGGGTTATGAACTGGCCCAGAGCTCTGTATATTTGTATCTTGAATTGATTCTATGTGCTAAATAAATTTTGAAATTGGCATTTGTTTACTTGAAGTCTTCATTTAAAGAACGCGCGGATTGGCAGTGACACACAAGAGGTATTGCAATCCAACATAATATAGCCATCTGGCGTTGGGTAGATCTCCCAGGTGGTTTTATATAGACAAGGCTATTGCAAATGATGAGCGGGTATATAAAAAATGTTAGCCAATCATAAACAACCTCTATCCCACTGCACTTCAGACAAAAAACAGTGAGGTAAGGTAAAACCAAACACCAGCCAGCACAGAAACACGAGACACAACCGCATTCGCCTCAATGGACACCTCTTGGTAGCCTACCAGGCTTGTCAGGAAGTCCCTGTAAAAGTCACTTAGAAGTTCATGGTCCATAATGGTTTTACGCGAGAACTGTACCAACAACTGGACCATCACCAGATGTGCCGACTGTGGGAACATACAGGGTCTCCAACGAGCCCTTAAGCTCCTTCAGCCCTATATATTCTTCTGAGGCGTCATCGCTAATTCAGAAATCCAAGACCACCACGTGTCTTTTAGATCCCATCCCAACACACCTGTTGAAGGATGTTTTACCATTGATAGGCAGCTCTATCCTGGAACAGATCAATGGTTCTTTAGTGTCAGGTTATGTACCCCGGTCCTACAAGATGGCAGTGATTAAGCCGTTGCTTAAAAAAACATCACTGGATCCCAATGTCTTAGCAAATTATAGGCCAATATCCAACCTTCCTTTTATCTCTAAAGTTCTAGAGAAGGTGGTGGTGACTCAGTTACTGGAGCACCTGCAGAGGAACAGCCTGTTTGAGATGTTTCAGTCAGGCTTTAGAGCTCACCACAGCACAGAAACAGCACTTCTTAAAGTCACTAATGATCTTCTCATAGCTTCCGATCATGGACTGGTCTCTATGCTGGTTCTGCTGGACCTCAGTGCTGCTTTTGATACAGTTGATCACAGCATCCTGTTACAGAGACTGGAACATGTGATTGGGATTAAAGGGACAGCACTAGACTGGTTTAGATCATATTTATCTGATAGATACCAGTTTGCCCATGTCCATGGTGTTCCCTCCTCATACAGTAGGGTTAGCCATGGAGTTCCTCAAGGTTCTGTACTCGGACCAATCCTCTTCACATTGTACATGCTTCCCTTAGGGAACATTATTCGGCAGCATGGGATAAATTTTCATTGTTATGCTGATGACACTCAGCTCTATTTATCCATGAAACCCGAGGAGACAGAGAAGTTAGTGAAGCTCCAGACCTGTCTTAAAGACATAAAGTCCTGGATGTCTTCAAATTTCCTCCTCCTTAACCCAGGAAAAACTGAGGTCATGGTGTTTGGTCCTGAACCTCTCAGGGATAGATTAGATCACATGATCACTCTAGATGGTATCTCATTAACATCTAGTCTCTCTGTGAGGAATCTAGGAGTAACTTTTGATCAAAATCTCTCCTTCAACTCACACATTAAATTAGTCTCTAGAAGTGCCTTTTTTCACTTGAGGAACATCACAAAGATCAGGAAACTGCTGACGCGGCATGATGCTGAAAAGTTAGTCCATGCATTTGTTACTTCCAGGCTGGACTACTGTAACTCTTTATTATCAGGGTGTCCAAACAACTCTTTAAGAAGCCTCCAGTTGATCCAAAATGCTGCAGCCAGAGTTCTGACAGGTATTGACAAAAGAGATCACATAACTCCTGTACTGGCGTCTCTTCATTGGCTGCCCGTTAAATTTAGAATAATTTTTAAAACCCTTCTTTTGACCTACAAGGTCCTCAGAGGCCTAGCTCCATCCTACCTGGAGGAGCTAGTGATACCTTATCAGCCCAATAGACCGCTCCGCTCTCAGAATGCTGGTCTACTTGTGGTTCCCAGAGTTTCCAGGAGTAGAATGGGGGGCCGAGCATTTAGCTACCAGGCCCCCCTGCAATGGAACCAGCTCCCTGTCCAGGTACGGGAGGCTGACTCCATCGCTACTTTTAAGATTAGGCTTAAAACCTACCTCTTTGAAAAAGCTTATTGTTACTATTTCAGTAGTTCCAGTTACTATCATAGACAGACAAATTATCATACTTAGGGGGTTGTCTAATCGTTAGGTCACATCCTAGTTATGCTGTTATAGGCCAAGGCTGCCGGGGTCCGGAAACATGATCACCTGACAGGCCTCTGTCACTCCACTGGGTCATGGTTTCCTCTCCTCTCCTCTCCTTTCCTCTCCTCATCAAGCAGACTAGTTATGCTGATTCTTGTGTAGTTTTTCTGCTCCCCCCCCCTATTTATTTACAGGTATCGCCGCCCTCGGAGCTGCATAATGACCTCCGGCCCCGCTGAACTGATTGTACATCATATTTTTTGTGTGTGTTTCTGTGCTCTGTGCCTCTCCTCTCCTCTCCTCTCCTCTCCTCTCTCTCCTCTCCTCTCCTCTCCTCTCCTCTCCTCTCCTCTCCTCTCCTCTCTCCTCTCCTCTCTCCTCTCCTCTCCTCCTCTCCTCTCCTTTCCTCTCCTCTTTCCCCTCCTCCTCCTTCTCCTCTCCTCTACCTCCCCTTCACTCTACTTCTCTCCTGTACCCCTCTCCTCTCCTACCTATCCTATCCTCTACCTGTCCTCCCCCTTCTCCTCTCTCTTTACCCAGCCAGCCATCAGCAGGAGGGTCCCCCTACATGAGCCTGGTCCTGCTCAAGGTTTCCTCCTGTTAAAGGGGAGTTTTTCCTTGCCACTGTTGCTTGTCTGGGGTCAGGCCCTGGGATTCTGGAAAGCGCCTTGAAACAATTTTGATTGTATAAGACGCTATATAAATAAAGATTGATTGACTGATTGATTGAACTGGCCAACCGATCAGAACTGAACTAGTCAACACTGAGCTGAGCCATGTCAGGAATGTGGGATGGAATTGTCCAAATGTTCGCCACATATATCAAATTCCTCCCATGTATGAAATTCTCAGTTGGACAGGCTAACACAAAAGTGCAAATTGCAGTGAGAGGCTGTTGTCCTAATTTAATCAGAGCTATCAACTGCATACACATTGCTATAAATGCACCATGAGATGAATTTATTTTTATGTAAACAGGAAGCATTTTCATTGAGTCAATGTACAGATCATCTGTGATGAGCAAATGCAATTAGCCAACATTGTTGGGAGGTGGCCCAGATCAACACACCGTTAATGTTTTCCAACCAACGTAGTTGGAAAACAGGCTACAAGCTGGCATGTTGCAGGATTGGTGGCTCCTTGGTGAATAAATAATTTATTTGTTCTGAAATGTAAAGTTCCTCTTCTTGCATTTCTGTCTCATGGCTTGTTTCCATTATCTGATTGTGCAAAGTAGGGAATCCCACCATGTTTATATTTATTTCAGTCAGAAAACTGTGGATTAACGCAAATACTTTATAGCGCACAATTATTCCCAGTTCCCAGCAGAACATTAATGTTGCAACATTGCAGCTTTTCCATCAGGCTCTGTCTCGATGTATTCATTCCCTGATAATAGTCTGCATAGACATTACAGGGAATTAAAATCAGGCCCCACAAGAATCCCCAAAACAAGCTTGATCCGCAGAGCCTGATGCTTGCCATCTTATGAGAATTGTGGAGGATCCACCATAAGGCTGAGCAAAACAATTTTGTTTTTGCTTCAAACCAAGATAGTTAGCAGCAGTTCCTCCCCATTCCACAAGATAAGCAGACTAAGAATGTCAGCATGTGTATCCAGCAGAACGCAAGAAGTTTGTTTTTTTTGAGCCTCCTTAAATTGTTGCAATGAATATACCCAACATTGCACTTGAATACCATCAGCCTAAAGATTTGGGGAGAGCTTAGCTGTGGGCAGCATTTCAGTTGTAGCAATGTAAAAAGAGACTCTGGCTTAATGAAAAATTTAATGAACACAAAAACTGCGAGGTGAATCAATCTCACTTGAACCACAAAAATCAAGTGTATACGCAGGAAAAGTTCTCCTGTAAAACACAGAAGGTGCCCACGGCAGTTAATATATTCATCTGGCGTTGGGTAGATCTCCCAGGTGGTTTTATATAGACAAGGTTATTGCAAATGATGAGCGAGTGAGAAAAAAATGTTGGCCAATCATAAACAACCTCTATTCCACTGCACTTCAGACAAAAAACAGAGTGAGGTAAGGTAAAAACAAACACCAGCCAGCACAGAAACACGAGACACAACCGCATTCACCTCAATGGACACCTCTTGGTGGCCTACCAGGCTTGTCAGGAAGTCCCTGTAAAAGTCACTTAAAAGTTCATGGTCCATAATGATTTTACAGGAAATCCAGGACTGCAATGGTGAGAGACTGTAGTGAGGAAATGCAGCTGCTTTTGTTAGCATGCTTTCTGGGACAGTTAGCTGCAGCTTCTTAGAAAGAAAATACCCATTCACACCAGAGTCTCGGGGTTTCATACCATGAAGTTTAAGTCTGCATTCACGATTCCTGTGTGTCTTCTATGGAACACCTGTATTTTTTCCTCTCTCTCTGGGCCATGTTGGTCTCCTTCTCCTGAGGGTGGTAAAGACCAAGTAGATTACAACAATTGGTCAGGATGCATCAGGACACGGGTCCGATGAGCCCGCTGTATTTTCAGGTCAATGCCTTGATGCTAGCAACTCACTTTCCCTATTCCCCCTCTGCCGCTCCATAGATGAATGTTGTTTTTTCTCGATCAGGATTCTAATTGGGTCTAATCTTTGTTGGTTGAAATATGTGCAGAGTGTCTTAGTTGCCTCCTCGATCCTTCCCTCCACCTTTTCCATCCAGGACCTCATCAATACGGTATGATAGACTCTGCAGTGGTATTGCAAGATTATTGAGCTTCCACTTCACTTCTTGCCTCACTTAATTAATTTCCTCTTTTGTACAATCATTCTGCCAGAGAATATCATTCTTTAGCCTATTAATTGCATTAACTGATGATACATCCAGAGTTCAGGTCTGTTCCTGAATTCCTCTGACTTGCCGCTACTCCACTACGGGTGTTAGCTTGAACTAGTCCTGTGTTGCTAGCATTCGACGTTGAGTTGTGTTTATTTTGTCTTTTGGTATTGTTTCCTTTTTCCCTCGGTCTTTGGTGATTCTTCCTCCAGTCCCTCCACCCGACCCTTGCTCAAATATGAAGTATTTATTAAGCCTGGGTGAGCTGCTCCACAGTATGTCTTACTCCAGCATTAGCCAAACCAGAAGCCCGTAATACAAATTTTATTGTATGCATTGTTGGATTGCAATACCTCTCGTGTGTCACTGCCAATCCGTGTGTTCTTTAAATGAAGACTTCAAGTAAACAAATGCCAATTTCAAAATGTATTTAGCAAATAAAATCAATTCAAGATACAAATATTACAGAGCTCCGGGCCAGTTCATAACCCTACAATAACAGAGTCCATTGTCAGGGCGTGAAGTCTGACAACCTAACTATCCCTTGACCCAGTCATTTATAGAAAGACATATGTATATGTTGATATTGATGACATATTGATGCTAATTCAGTCCAATCCAGTCCTTCTTCTTGGGTGACCCCAGAAACACACTCTTCTTCTTCCAGCCTCATTTGGTGTTGGTGCAGTCCTTCTTCTCCATTGTCTTCCCAAATGGCCAAATCAGGTCATATTCCTGTCCAGGAACTTATCAATCACCAGTAAATTATGCTGTCACGTTTTACGATGAGGGTCTACCATTTCCTGTCTGCCTGGCTCCAACTGTCTAAAAAGTATTCATGTCAAGGAAGGGTCAACTGACTTGCTTATGTGTATTCCTACTAAAGAATATATACTATCCCTAACTTCTAAACTAACTGTAACATAAAACAAAAACATATAGTATAACACATGCTAATAAGATAAAAGATGCTAACAAGATAAAATAATTCTCTTCAGCATGCATGTGAGTATGTGTTTATTTGTACATGAAAACCAAAAGTAACTTCTCACGACTAACATCACACCCCTTCACACCCACTCACCGCCATAAGCTACACAATGTTTAGCTACACAACAAAGTGTTCCCTTGATGGATTATGGATACTAGCTCATAACTTTTATTGAAACATTAACTGTGGTTAAACCCTATTGGTTTTAACAGCAAAGTAGTTTTACCAGTTCCAACATCTGCATATTTGTCTGTTTAGACAGTTACACTGGGGGAGTTTTGTCTGCACAGAACACTAAAGTCTGTTGTGTAAAAGAAAACCATTTCCACGGAGACATATCTTAAAGGCAAAATTGAAAAAATCTAATTGGAAACGTTATTTTCGGCATGATGGCCAATCTACTCTCTGTGCGGTACACAGCATTACTGGGGAAGCCTGCAAAATTGAATTTAAGAATCTCTGCTCTGGATATCCGTAGAATAAACTACAGCAGCAAAAAGCCATCTTCAGGTGACTATTTGCAACAAAGTCTTGTGCCAACAATGCATTACCAGAAGAGTTTACCCAGGTAAGGAGTTAAAATGTGTCATACATATTTTCTTCAACTTTAGTTATTTTGCTAAATTAAAATAATAATAATGGAAACGAACACTGTTGCAAATTGTACTTTATTCTTCTCTTTTCACAGAAATGTTCTTTCAAACACAACTCTGTCACTTGCTGTTGTTAACTTGCAGTGTTTCATTGATATTGCTTAACATATGATGGCCACCAGAAAATGCAAAAATCTTTTCAACAACAGGCTTCCTATACCAAATCTTGAGGACACTATGAGGAGGTTTTTAGCTGCCAAGAGGCCTTTGTTGAGTGATCACCAGTTCAGGTAAATTCCCACACTGATATTTCAATATTTTTTTAAATTGCATATACACTCATGGCACATGGATTTATTTTTTCATATCTGTAACCTTCAATTACTATAAGATGATTTGTTCTTTTCAGCAATTTTACAAAACCCCTAAATTCATTCAGTAGTTTAGATTGGCCTGGGTAATAAGAACTCTCAAACTTTAATAGTGTGCATAAACAAGAAATAATGTATATTTTAAGACATGTATGGCCGCTTTCAAAATATTAAAGTTCACTTTATTTACACTGTACAGGTCATAAGGACAAGGCTGGAAAATAAAGCTAGCAGCAAACTAGAACTGCATAGCATAATATAATATGAATAGTAAATGGTATTTCGATTTTTACAACATGTATAAAAATTATAAAGAGAAAAAGTGCAGAATTTGAAAGCTGAATGTGCATCCACAAACACCACAGCAAGGGACTGTCAGATGCTTTGTCAAAACCGTCACAGTGAAGTTCAGAAAGTCTCAAACATTTTTCCAAGTGACAGCCAGTATGAAGCAATAACTTTATTCATTCATGCTGTGTTTTGCTCCCATGAAAAAGAATTTCAAATAGGCTCACATTTCCTGTCCTTTCAGCTGTGCCACCAGTACAGGTGTGGCTGCAGGCTTTCTGTGCTCTTTAAAAAAAAGTCCATAAACTGGAACGTTTCTTTCCTGGTTTTCCTTCTTGTATAGCCTTTAGCTCATACCATTTAACAATCAAATCATTAACAAATGGAAATATTGTTAGGTTACCCTCATAAAATTTGGGGCCCCAACTCTGTTGTATCAGAGAAAACACATAAACAAAATCAGAAACGTTGTTATGCAATTTACTCAATCTCTTGTTGCTGTAGAGCAGTGGTCTCAGGCTCGCGAACGATAGTTTGCGGCCCCCGCCGTAATAATAAAGTTTAATGTTGGTGCGGCCCGCGAGTTTGATATGAATGTCGCTTAACAGTGTTGTATGCAGAGCTGAATGAACCTACCAATCACGGTGGAGTATATGGCTCTCGGGGGCGGGACATCGACCGGGCTCGATACAAGCAGAGAAACATTTCTCAACAATCAATCAGTGATTGTGAATTACACAACAGTTAGTTCCAACCAAGCAATCTGATTGGACAAGAGACGTCCCATGAGTGCTCATATTGAGCATAACAGCACTGAGACTTTTTTTACTCCGCTGTTCAGGCGCTTCAGTAAGTAGAGACAGGAGCTCAGTCAGAGCCACACTCCCCCGACCAGGAGCTGCTCCCGCCTCTGCTGCCTGTTACAGTTACAAACGGACCTGAAAGTTAAAAACCGGTCCGACCTGTGTCGATCACATAGCAGGTAAACAAACGTAATATGGTATCGACAACGTCTCTGTATAACTTCACGCTGGTCCTGTTGCTCCGGTACTAATCAGGACAGTGGCTCCTT
>NW_026622078.1:0-18561 GCF_003711565.1 Takifugu flavidus | reverse complement strand
GAGCCCCGTCTGTAGTGGGCCGCTCGCAGCGTGAGCCCCGTCTGTAGTGGGCCGCTCACAGCGGGAGCCCCGTCTGTAGTCGGCCGCTCACAGCGGGAGCCCGGTCTGTAGTGAGCCGCTCACAGCGGGAGCCCCGTCTGTAGTGGGCCGCTCACAGGGGGGGCCCCGTCTGTAGTGGGCCGCTCATAGCCCCGTCTGTAGTGGGCCGCTCGTAGCGGGAGCCCCGTCTGTAGTGGGCCGCTCACAGCGGGAGCCCCGTCTGTAGTGGGCCGCTCAGAGCGGGAGCCCCGTCTGTAGTGGGCCGCTCGCAGCGTGAGCCCCGTCTGTCGTGGGCCGCTCATAGCGGGAGCCCTGTCTGTAGTCGGCCGCTCACAGCGGAGCCCGGTCTGTAGTGAGCCGCTCATAGCGGGAGCCCCGTCTGTAGTGGGCCGCTCATAGCGGGAGCCCCGTCTGTAGTGGGCCGCTCATAGGGGGGCCCGTCTGTAGTGGGCCGCTCATAGGGGGGCCCGTCTGTAATGGGCCGCTCATAGCGGGAGCCCGGTCTGTAGTGAGCCGCTCATAGCGGAGCCCCGTCTGTAGTGGGCCGCTCATAGGGGGGGCCCCGTCTGTAGTGGGCCGCTCATAGCCCCTGTAGTGGGCCGCTCATAGTAGCGGGCCCTCAGCGGGAGCCCCGTCTGTAGTGGGCCGCTCGTAGGGGGGGCCCCGTCTGTAGTGGGCCGCTCATAGCCCCGTCTGTAGTGGGCCGCTCATAGCCCCGTCTGTAGTGGGCCGCTCATAGCGGGAGCCCCGTCTGTAGTGGGCCGCTCATAGGGGGGCCCGTCTTAGTGGGCCGCTCGTAGCGTGAGCCCCGTCTGTAGTGGGCCGCTCGCAGCGGGAGCCCCGTCTGTAGTGGGCCGCTCGTAGCGGGAGCCCCGTCTGTAGTGGGCCGCTCGCAGCGGGAGCCCCGTCTGTAGTGGGCCGCTCGCAGCGTGAGCCCCGTCTGTAGTGGGCCGCTCACAGCGGGAGCCCCGTCTGTAGTCGGCCGCTCACAGCGGGAGCCCGGTCTGTAGTGAGCCGCTCACAGCGGGAGCCCCGTCTGTAGTGGGCCGCTCACAGGGGGGGCCCCGTCTGTAGTGGGCCGCTCATAGCCCCGTCTGTAGTGGGCCGCTCGTAGCGGGAGCCCCGTCTGTAGTGGGCCGCTCACAGCGGGAGCCCCGTCTGTAGTGGGCCGCTCAGAGCGGGAGCCCCGTCTGTAGTGGGCCGCTCGCAGCGGGAGCCTCGTCTGTAGTGGGCCGCTCACAGCGGGAGCCCCGTCTGTAGTGGGCCGCTCGCAGCGGGAGCCCCGTCTGTAGTGGGCCGCTCGCAGCGTGAGCCCCGTCTGTCGTGGGCCGCTCATAGCGGGAGCCCCGTCTGTAGTCGGCCGCTCACAGCGGGAGCCCCGTCTGTAGTGGGCCGCTCACAGGGGGGGCCCCGTCTGTAGTGGGCCGCTCATAGCCCCGTCTGTAGTGGGCCGCTCGCAGCGGGAGCCCCGTCTGTAGTGGGCCGCTCGCAGCGGGAGCCCCGTCTGTAGTGGGCCGCTCGCAGCGTGAGCCCCTCTGTCGTGGCCGCTCATAGGGGAGCCCCGTCTGTAGTCGGCCGCTCACAGCGGGAGCCCGGTCTGTAGTGAGCCGCTCATAGCGGGAGCCCCGTCTGTAGTGGGCCGCTCATAGCGGGAGCCCCGTCTGTAGTGGGCCGCTCATAGGGGGGCCCGTCTGTAGTGGGCCGCTCGCAGCGGGAGCCCCGTCTGTAGTGGGCCGCTCGTAGCGGAGCCCCGTCTGTAGTGGGCCGCTCGCAGCGGGAGCCCCGTCTGTAGTGGGCCGCTCGCAGCGTGAGCCCCGTCTGTCGTGGGCCGCTCATAGCGGGAGCCCTGTCTGTAGTCGGCCGCTCACAGCGGGAGCCCGGTCTGTAGTGAGCCGCTCATAGCGGGAGCCCCGTCTGTAGTGGGCCGCTCATAGCGGGAGCCCCGTCTGTAGTGGGCCGCTCATAGGGGGGCCCCGTCTGTAGTGGGCCGCTCATAGTGGGCCCGTCTGTAATGGGCCGCTCATAGCGGGAGCCCGGTCTGTAGTGAGCCGCTCATAGCGGGAGCCCCGTCTGTAGTGGGCCGCTCATGAGGGGGGGCCCCGTCTGTAGTGGGCCGCTCATAGCCCCGTCTGTAGTGGGCCGCTCATAGCGGGAGCCCCGTCTGTAGTGGGCCGCTCGTAGGGGGGGCCCCGTCTGTAGTGGGCCGCTCATAGCCCCGTCTGTAGTGGGCCGCTCATACCCCGTCTGTAGTGGGCCGCTCATAGCGGGAGGCCCCGTCTGTAGTGGGCCGCTCATAGGGGGGCCCGTCTGTAGTGGGCCGCTCGTAGCGTGAGCCCCGTCTGTAGTGGGCCGCTCGCAGCGGGAGCCCCGTCTGTAGTGGGCCGCTCGTAGCGGGAGCCCCGTCTGTAGTGGGCCGCTCGCAGCGGGAGCCCCGTCTGTAGTGGGCCGCTCGCAGCGTGAGCCCCGTCTGTAGTGGGCCGCTCACAGCGGGAGCCCCGTCTGTAGTCGGCCGCGCCACAGCGGGAGCCCGGTCTGTAGAGGCCGCTCACAGCGGGAGCCCCGTCTGTAGTGGGCCGCTCACAGGGGGGGCCCCGTCTGTAGTGGCCGCTCATAGCCCCGTCTGTAGTGGGCCGCTCGTAGCGGGAGCCCCGTCTGTAGTGGGCCGCTCACAGCGGGAGCCCCGTCTGTAGTGGGCCGCTCAGAGCGGGAGCCCCGTCTGTAGTGGGCCGCTCGCAGCGGGAGCCTCGTCTGTAGTGGGCCGCTCACAGCGGGAGCCCCGTCTGTAGTGGGCCGCTCGCAGCGGGAGCCCCGTCTGTAGTGGGCCGCTCGCAGCGTGAGCCCCGTCTGTAGTGGGCCGCTCGTAGCGGGAGCCCCGTCTGTAGTGGGCCGCTCACAGCGGGAGCCCCGTCTGTAGTGGGCCGCTCAGAGCGGGAGCCCCGTCTGTAGTGGGCCGCTCGCAGCGGGAGCCTCGTCTGTAGTGGGCCGCTCACAGCGGGAGCCCCGTCTGTAGTGGGCCGCTCGCAGCGGGAGCCCCGTCTGTAGTGGGCCGCTCGCAGCGTGAGCCCCGTCTGTCGTGGGCCGCTCATAGCGGGAGCCCCGTCTGTAGTCGGCCGCTCACAGCGGGAGCCCGGTCTGTAGTGAGCCGCTCATAGCGGGAGCCCCGTCTGTAGTGGGCCGCTCATAGCGGGAGCCCCGTCTGTAGTGGGCCGCTCATAGGGGGGGCCCCGTCTGTAGTGGGCCGCTCATAGCCCCGTCTGTAGTGGGCCGCTCATAGCGGGAGCCCCGTCTGTAGTGGGCCGCTCGTAGGGGGGGCCCCGTCTGTAGTGGGCCGCTCATAGCCCCGTCTGTAGTGGGCCGCTCATAGCCCCGTCTGTAGTGGGCCGCTCATAGCGGGAGCCCCGTCTGTAGTGGGCCGCTCATAGGGGGGCCCGTCTGTAGTGGGCCGCTCGTAGCGTGAGCCCCGTCTGTAGTGGGCCGCTCACAGCGGGAGCCCCGTCTGTAGTGGGCCGCTCATAGCGGGAGCCCCGTCTGTAGTGGGCCGCTCATAGCGGGAGCCCCGTCTGTAGTGGGCCGCTCGTAGCGTGAGCCCCGTCTGTAGTGGGCCGCTCACAGCGGGAGCCCCGTCTGTAGTGGGCCGCTCATAGCGGGAGCCCCGTCTGTAGTGGGCCGCTCATAGCGGGAGCCCCGTCTTTAGTGGGCCGCTCATAGCGGGAGCCCCGTCTGTAGTGGGCCGCTCACAGCGGGAGCCCCGTCTGTAGTGGGCCGCTCACAGCGGGAGCCCCGTCTGTAGTGGGCCGCTCATAGCGGGAGCCCCGTCTTTAGTGGGCCGCTCATAGCGGGAGCCCCGTCTGTAGTGGGCCGCTCATAGCGGGAGCCCCGTCTGTAGTGAGCCGCTCATAGCGGGAGCCCCGTCTGTAGTGGGCCGCTCATAGCGGGAGCCCCGTCTGTAGTGGGCCGCTCATAGCGGGAGCCCCGTCTGTAGTGGGCCGCTCATAGGGGGGGCCCCGTCTGTAGTGGGCCGCTCATAGCCCCGTCTGTAGTGGGCCGCTCATAGCGGGAGCCCCGTCTGTAGTGGGCCGCTCGTAGGGGGGGCCCCGTCTGTAGTGGGCCGCTCATAGCCCCGTCTGTAGTGGGCCGCTCATAGCCCCGTCTGTAGTGGGCCGCTCATAGCGGGAGCCCCGTCTGTAGTGGGCCGCTCATAGGGGGGCCCGTCTGTAGTGGGCCGCTCGTAGCGTGAGCCCCGTCTGTAGTGGGCCGCTCGCAGCGGGAGCCCCGTCTGTAGTGGGCCGCTCGTAGCGGGAGCCCCGTCTGTAGTGGGCCGCTCGCAGCGGGAGCCCCGTCTGTAGTGGGCCGCTCATAGCGGGAGCGTGTTGGTGACCCCTGCTTTAGCATGTGCTCTTCCACACTGCGTGAAAGCTTTAATGGCAGCGTCTATGGCTGTGGAAACAAGTGCTTCGATAGTGTTGTTCATCCTTTATCGTTGAAAGTACCACATGCAGTTGCAGACAAACATGACCTTCTTATCACCAGCTAGACATTTAGCATGCATGGCGACGCTCTTATCACAACCTCATTTAACAATAGAGATGCAGGACCTTGAATCCTGCTACACTGTTACCTCTCCCAGATGATGGAGAACCACATGACTGCCAAGAATTAGCTGAACAAGCTGCAAAAAGTAGAAGTGATTTAAAAGATCAACCTTTAAAAACTGGAGCAGTTTTGTTTGTAGACGGCTCATCAAAGAAAAATGAGTTTGGTAAAACCCAAAGGGGCTCTGCAGTAGTAACACAGACAAAGGTGATCAAAGCAGAAGCCCTGCCATCAAATTATTCTGCACAAGCAGCAGAATTAGTGGCTCTTACCGAAGCATGCAAAGTAATGAAAGGAAAAGATGTGACCATTTACACAGACAGCCAATATGCATTTGCTACAGTGCACGTCTTTGCTCAGCACTGGAAAAACAGAGGAATGGTGACCTCAACAGGTAAACCAGTAACTCATGCAGCTCCTTTAACTAATCTGTTAAATGCAGTACAGCTGCCGAGACCAATAGCTGTCTGTAAATGTGCAGCACATACATCAGAAACAGACAATGTTTCACTAGGCAACGCATTTGCTGACAAAACTGCAAAAGTAGCAGCAGCAGGACAAGTTAAAGTCCTCCTGCTCTCAGATCAAACCTCAGTGAACACGCTTAAAGGAATGCAACAACAAAGTCCACCTGCCGAAATAGATCTATGGATTAAAAACGGAGCAGCCTTAAAAGAAGACATCTATGTATGACCAGCAGGAAAACCTATCCTACCAAAAAATCTGTATAAATGGGCCGCTATATGAGCCATGGTGTAACACATGTCTCAACAGGAGGGACGGTAGGACAGATACAGCAGCATTATACAACCTATGGCTTTACCGTATTGGCCCGAATATAAGACGGTGTTTTTTGCATTGAAATAAGGCTGAAAAAGTGGGGGTCGTCTTACATTCGGGGTCTAGACATTATACCCATTCACAACGCTAGATGGCGCCAGATATCTTTGCTGTTGTTTATGATCTTCACCACAGGAGTCATCACGTGCGAATGCTGAACTTAACTCCCCAGGCCAAAGCGAACCCCTGTCACGAAGAATAAAAATAAAAATAGCGTAGCACGAAGAAGAAAAATAAAAATAGCGGTAAGAAAGAAAAGAGAAGAAAATACGAGAAGAGATAACAGAAAATAGAGAAACGTAGCGACAATCTGGAGAAGTGTGTCGAAGATCGGCCAGGTTAACCGGCAGCTGAGGAGAAGTTATGATGCAAACTTCAAGATGATGGTGATAAATGAGGCAGAGTCTTCAAACAATTGCAAAGCGGCTGTGAAATATGGTGTCACAGAGTGTAATGTACGGAGATGGAGAGCTCAAAAAGATCGCCAAAAAATGCTCACAGTCAGAGAAAAGCTTCCGTGGTCCTCAGAGCGGCCGCTTCCAAGAGCTCGACAGGAGGGCGTGCGCGTATGTGGACGAGAAACGAAAGGACGGGATGCCCATCAGCAGAGCTGTCATTCAGCTCAAGGCGTGGAAATAGCCAAAGAGCTGAACATACCCACGGCTGAGTTCAGAGCGAGCCTCGGCTGGTGGAAAAGAATGATGCCAACACCTGTCACTGTACACAAGAAAGGTGAGAAATCTGTTATTATAAAATCCACTGGAAATGAGAAGAGCCGCGTTACCGTCATGTTAGCCTGCCTCGCAGACGGAACCAAGCTCCCTCCGTATGTGGTTTTAAAACGTAAGACAGTACCTAAGGAGGCGATGCCAGCTGGCATTATTGTACGTGCCCAGGAAAAGGGCTGGATGGAGACCGAGCTTGTAGTGGACTGGCTCAAGGTTGTGTGGGGCAGACGGCGTGGGGGACTCAGAAAAAAGAGGAACATGCTGATTTTGGATGCATTTTGTGGACACTTGTCTGATCCAGTCAAAAAACAAGTGAAGGCGATGAACGGCGACTTGGTGATCATTCCGGGGGGAATAACAAGTCAGCTGCAGGTGTTGGATGTTGTGGTCAACAAACCATTCAAAGACAATCTGCCAAAGATTGGTGATCACGCACTCACACACCACACCGACAGAGAGATCCAGAAGCCTCCGGTACGTTTGCTCTGTGAGTGGATCCTCCACACGTGGGATGCAGTTTCCCCCCCAAGAGCATCATCCACGGGTTTAAGAAATGTTGCCTATCAAATGCCCTGGGGCAGTGAGGATGAGGTGCTGTGGGAGGAGCCAGCGGATGTTTGTGAGGAGTAATGTTCTGACATGACAGATCTCAGCTACTCTCAAGTTTAAACCAGTTTGCATTATTTTAACGCAATGTTTTTCCTTATTCAGATTTGTTTCAAGACTACAGCTACAGTTAGACTTCACTTTGATGGTTCATGCAGTTATTGCAATTTTGCTGTTTTATACAGTAGATTGGTTTATTTACATTTCAAAAACCAGAAGCCGTTCATTTACAAATGTGATTGCACTTTAGTTTACATATTTAAATGTTCAGATATTAAGATGTGATAGACAGTTTTTGCATGATTTGAATGAGGCAAAATAACATGCTTTTTCTCTCGAATATATTGTTATAATCATTTGTTTGGTGTTCAAAGTCTTTTTTCAAACTTGAGTCTTGAAAAAGAGGGGGTCATCTTATATTTGGGCCAATACGGTAATTCTTATTCAAAAAAAATGTGTAGAACATGTCTGACATGTGCAAGACACAATTCACAAGGAAATCTGAGACCAAGAAGAGGAAAATTTCCTGCTCCCCAATATCCATTCCAAACTATACATATGGACTTCATAGAATTAAATAAAAGTGAAGGGGAAAAAATACTGTCTAGTCATAATAGATGCATTTTCAAAATGGATAGAACTATTTCCAACAAAAAACCCAGATGCGCTAACAGTTGCTAAAGCACTCTGCAAAGATATCATACCCAGATATGGTATCCCCCAGAAAAATTACTGTGATAATGGTACTCATTTTGTAAATCAAGTTGTTAAAAAGATCAGTGTTATGTTTCATATTGATTTAAAACACCATTGCTCCCATCATCCTCAGAGTGCAGGCTTAGTTGAAAGAACTAATGGCACTATTAAAAACAGACTGAAGAAATGCATGGAAGAGACGGGGAGACCGTGGACAATGTGTTGATTTGGCTAAGCTCTATATAAACATTACAAGCACCGCAGGCCTAACTCCTTATGAGATCTTATTTGGAAGACCTTACAGGCTTCCTCAGTTCACAAACTACTGGGAGACAAATGATGAGTCTAATCTAGCTGATTACATGAGAAGAATGTTAGAAAAACAAAAGCAAGGTCATGAAACTGAGACGCCCTCTGTCTCCCAACAGAACGGTGGAGCCAGGCGACTGGGTCCTAGTGAGGAGCGTAAAAAGAAACACTGGTATTCACCTGAGTGGGAAGGACCTGACCAAGTTCTTTTGTCTACACCTACTGCTGCTAAAATAGCTGAAAGATCAACCTGGGTACACCTCACTCATTGCAAGAAGGTCATTTCTGTTGGAAACTCCGACCGGGAAGGTGATGCAAAGTCTGATAATAGGGTGGACTTAGACGAGCAGAGTCTGGGTAGACCCGAAAGTCAGTGAAGGTTTCAGAGCCGCCGACTCACTTAGGGGGGCTTTTTCAACAGGTTATGATCTATTGCTGTTCAGGAACAGTGTACTGGTTTCACAAACTCTTCAAGGACGGCAGCAGGTAAATATAGACACAAGCCAATACAGAAAAATCCAGAGGATTGGCTGGGGCTGTAGTATGCTAGCCTCGGTGCTAGCTGTAATCATAGTATTCCTGATAATCATAATAGTTATACAAGGTCTCCAACTCAGTTGAAACCCAATAAGTTTAAATGACTCCCAGGTGGCGACAGAGAGAGTTGGAGTGTCTATTCTCTTCATATGCGTGTTTTTATTTGTATGGTACCTCTGGAACCCCCAGGTCGAAGATTGAACGTTACCAAAATACGTCATGACAAGTGAAGCGTAAATAACAACCTGAAGGACCAATGTGACAACAGCAGCGCTCCTTCCATAGCACCACAGGTGTGTCTGCCATCAATGCAAGCACAACCGTGACAATTCCTTTCACCAGCCTTAGCAGAGCTAGCATCTTTGGTAGAAACAATGCTGCAGCATGGAAAGATTATCCTTGGTATGTAACTACAGGCAGCACATCACATGCAGGAAAGTGGGCGAATCTAGTTGCAGATCCAAAAGGTCATGACTGGAGATCATGGACGACTAGCCCCACAGCTCAACACCAGAGGAAACTGCTTAAGGTCGGTTATGATGACAGTAAATTTGTGATAACAGTTAATCTCACCGGAAACAGCAAAAGCAATACCTGTTGGGTTTTGTTATTTTGTGAAAAGACTGAGCCCAAACTCAGTTGCTCACTTATGGCAGATATGTTGTTAGGGTTAGCATCTAACCCTAGCATCTAGTGTGGCATCCCACACTGCTTCTTCAAGTTTGTCATGTTTAGTGACCCCTGGGGTCACTGTGTCAACCTTCCTCATATAGACATCAAAGGTAGCAGCGGCACTAGTGTCTGTCAGTGTCCATTTCTTAGAAGTTCCTCACTCCATCCAACCCTTGCACCATCTGCCACATAATGTCATTCTTTACTATCCCAGATCTCTGATCTCCAATCTTCTCCCCTCGGCCTATCTCAATTACACTACGGTACCTGTTTTTAGTGCTCAACACCCTATATCTTTGCTCCAAGTTCTCCCGTCTAATGCTGTAGTCTGGTTCTTTCAGTTGGAACCTTCTTTTTGGCTCTGGCTCTTCTTGATGGTAGTGTCTGGTCTGGATGAGGTTTGGTGAGACCCTTGCGTATACAGGGGGGTGATGTGCCCCATCCTAATCATCAGCACGCGAGCATACTCATTCATTTCCTCCCAAGTCCTTCCATGTGCAAAGTTTACCAAGTAAAACTCGCTGCTACTGTTTCTGGCATAGGGCACCCGCACTCCTTTCAGCCCGTGCTTAGCCATGAATCCCTTCAGCTTCTCATCCCATGGGCACAACTCTTTGTAGATGGTTAGTCCTCTGTGCTCTTCCAGTATCCGGCCTGTTTTGGCCTTCTTCAGGCAAGCTGATCAATTTAAACATGTTGGCCCCTTGGCCGTCACCATATAAATGGTTCCTTTTTGCTTTTTCCCTTCCCGTATCCTAATCATTTAAAGTTTTGTTAGGGTTAGGGTTAACCCCTAACCCTAAATTCTTCAATTATTTGTGATTATAAGATTAACTTTTTTCCTAATTAGGTTTCTTTCTTTTTTAGCTTCTCAATTCATTTCCCTTCTATTTTTCTAAGATGTTGCTCCCTCCGTGCCTGTGGGCCTTCTGAGGTGTCCAATTTCTGTTTCCCCTTTCATACTCCTCTCGCTTTTTGCTTTTAATGTTTTTTTCTTTTCAATTTAAGTGTCCCCTCCCTTCCTTTGTATCTCGCCTTTGTATTTGTTCTTCCCCCTCTGTTTCTTATCGAATTTGTGTTTCCCTTTTTATAACCTCTCCCCTGCTTTTTCCTTTTTAAGTTATTTTCATATATTGGGATTCTTATTTTTACTTTAAATTTCCTTTCCCCTCTTTTGAACTTAACCTCTTCTTTTCATCCTTCCCTTCTTCCCCTCTGTTTCTTCACTCCAACTTCTCCTTGATTCTTTTCTTTCCTTAACCAAATTTCTCCCTCTCTTTTGCCTCCCAATACTTTTACCTTCCCTTTAGCCTCGTTAGGCCATGCAGGGGGGCAACAGAATCAAGCGTGATTCTCAGTGAGGTTGCTGCACCTTCAGCAATAGAGTCAACCTCAGCAGGGCTAAGATTATAATGAGTGATCCCTGGGGAAACACACGGTGGTCCTGGGATCAGCACAGGGATCGCTTCCTTAAACTTAGCTACAGCATTATCTGAAAGACATCTGCTATAGTAAGACTTTGTTCTGAGGATAGAAGAATCCTTAATCATAAATGTAAAAGTGATCAAAGAATGGTCTGACAGGAGTGGGTTCTGAGGGAACACTGAGACATGTTCTACCTCAACACCATAAGTCAGAACTAGATCTAGGGTGTGGTTAAAGCTGTGAGTTGGTTGGTTTATCTGCTGGAGGAAACGAACTCACTACAAGAAACAGCACAACTAGTCTGCTTGATGAGGAGAGGAGAGGAAACCATGACCCAGTGGAGTGACAGAGGCCTGTCAGGTGATCATGTTTCTGGACCCCGGCAGCCTTGGCCTATAACAGCATAGCTAAGGTGTGACCTAATGATTAGACAACCCCCTAAGTATGATAATATGTCCGTCTATAATAGTAACTGGAACTACAGAATTAGTAACAATAAGCTTTTTCAAAGAGGTAGGTTTTAATCCTAATCTTAAAAGTAGAGATGGAGTCAGCCTCCCGTACCTGGACAGGGAGCTGGTTCCAATTCATATTACTGATGTCATATCATGAACGTGTATTGAGTCCTAATTGAGGTGTGTCATGTCCTCCTTTTGAGGAAGGATTATGACTGATTCCTCCTTCTGTCCCTTGAGGGGTGTTAGTCATAGAATTAGGTGGTGTGGGTGCAGGTGGTTCCTGCTCAGGTACGTTAGCCATTCTGTGTATTTGCCCGGAAACGCCCGTCTCCTCGTCTTCAGGTCTTAAATAAGCAGTTAAGGATGGGTATATAGATTAAGGAGGACAAGAATAATGTGGTTGTCCTTCCTTTACTTTTTCTTTTAATTTCTTGCCTTTATTGTGACCTTCTCATCTTTTAACAGACTCCTCGTACCAGACTTTGGCACAATGGAGGCCATATTTATCCGCTTTGGGATCAGATTCTGCCTTTTCTTTTGTAGTATCTGAAGCCTGTATATTGATTCTCAGCAGGCCTTTACCTCTGTAAGATCTTAACTTGTTTTTCAGCCATCCTGGCACCATCTCAAACATGTTCCATATGTGTCCTGTCACCTGTGTTTTCATGTGCTTGTGACTGAATGTCTTGTTTTTCCCTTATGGTTGCTGTGAGGGAGTCCCGGGGGCCTACAGACTCCTGGGTGCTCTTCTAACAGACTGGAGGAGGCACTTGAAGATAGAGCAGATCCTCACTCTGAGATTGAACAAGCTGAAGAATTGGATAAATTTGTAAGCATGGAGGAACCATTAGAAGAAGCTCCAGTTTCTCTTGAAAAACATCTAGACAGCTATGCACCCCAGTCGGTGGTTGGAGTGGAACCACAGGAAATTAAGGAAGTGGAGTCAATGAGAGCATTTGTCCAGTTTTTAATTGAAAAGATTCTTAATCACATTCACCAAAAAGCAAACATTGTACCTCAGTACAACGATGAAGTCCTCGGTGCTCTCCTTGCACAGGTCTGGCCCCAAGTCTGGGATAATGATGCTGTTAGATCCATTATATTGAAGTTATCTCTTATTTGCTTTTACCTTGTTATATTCCTTATTCTTGTTATATTGTCTCTCATTACTTAATGTTTCTTATTATTTGCTAATGCTTAATGTTCATGATGCTTGATATGTCAACTCGAACTTCTCTGGTCGAGGGCGACAGAAATGCGGCGGCTGTTGGAGAAGTGGCCTTGACTGGAGACAGAGCTGCAGAGCACAGGAGCTGTTCTTTTAATCTGTCTGATATAGAAGAATGTGCTGTCTGTGTGCTAAGCTAATCAAATCAGTGAAGGCCTACGTATAATCTCACATTATGACTCACAGTCTTTTGCTTTGTTTGGGACCTGCTATCTGTGTTTTCCCCCTCCCTTAGACACATTTGACTTCTGTAACTAGGAACCTCCTAATCTCAATAAAACAAGGATGGCGGGAGGTGTGCGTCAGAACGTGTTGGAGATCTGTAACTGAGCACATCTCTCCGTTCTCCTTGCAAGTAAATTTCCAAACTGTTGTCTTTGCCTCATTTGTGTTTCTCGTGTTTCAGGTTGTGTTGAACCTAACATTTTGGTCCTTCGAGCCGGATTCCAACACACCTGAAGGGTCCAGTGGGTGAGGCTGAACCTCAGGAAAGGCCGTGGCCACGGCAGGCCGCCTCAAAGCGACCTATGATACCCTTTCCGGGACTGGGCTTCAGCTCACTGATTGGACCCTGACGGTTGACGGAATTCCAGGAGGAAAGACAACAGTGGTGAGCATGTCTTGAATTCAAAAGTGTGTGTGTGATGATGTCGGGGACTTAATGTAAAAATTGCGATAGACACTAAGGCAGTGTTTTGGGAGAGAGGAACCCGAAAGTCCTCTGTAAGACGCAATGAGAACAAACCCTGTGAATACTAGTCAATGGCAGGTAAACAAGAGTACTAAGGGAAGTACCAAGGCAGGGCAAGGAGTCCTGGCCACGTGAAAAAGAAATTAAGTCACGACAAATCATCCAAAAGAGTGATTGTGAGTGTGAAAGGATTGTTAAATACCACTAGGTATTTTCAATCATACCAAAGCAGTGGGACAGTAAGTGATAAGGCCCTTGTGGATGCAGAGGCAAGACTCTCCACTCGAAAGAGTTGAAGTGAGAAGTACCACAACGGTTTGATTAATTATCACCCCACTGAGATCAACATCCCAGTTTTAGGTCACCCTATGTGCAAGACTGGACCAAATTCCTAATAAAAAACAAACAAAACAAAAAAAAAAAACCGGTAAATTAGGATAAGGTTAACTCGTAAAATAAAAAAAAATAAAAAAATCTTAATAAAAGCAGATTGAAAAGTAGAGCTAAGAGTAAAAATCGAAATCCTCAAAAGAAAAAAAAAAATGGGGGCAAGTAAAAGTAAACAAAGGCCCAGAGATGAACTGCGGTGTAAGGATTGGAAATTCATCGACGGACAAAATCCAAAGAAACTCGCGTATTTAGACAAGTGGATAACTGATTATGGGTTCAAAGGACAGCTAAATTCACAACAAATAACAGCCCTACAAGATGAAATAAAAGAGCAAACTAAAAATAATCCGAAAAAGATGAAAAAAAATACGGTTATGAGGATACTGAGTTTTGGTTGCAGTTAGCGTTAAGGAGAGAGAAGGGACAAAGTAAGTTGAAAATGGAGGCAAAGGAGGGAAAGGACGAGGTTGAGAACAAACAGTTAATGTTTCACAGGAAAGAGGATGATGAGACAGGCGCAGGAGCAGACGCGCGCACAGACAGACAGAGCAGGCAACAGATAAGTCGGCAGAGAAAGGGGAAGCGGATGTAGAACAGAGAGCAGCAGGGGTGGGAGGCTTGTATCCTGACCTTCGTGAATCGTGTGCATTGCCACCACCAACATATACACTACAGACATTAGACCCTCCACCCACTGATACACTTAGAATTACACGCTCAGCGCAGCCCTTTGGGTATGCGTGGTCAAAAGCATTAGGACAAGCACTGACTCCAGCAGTCCCAAAATTGAATAATCTAAGTGAAATGAGCACTCCTCCAATGGAAGATATGTACCCCATGATTGAAGTAGCTAATCCAAATGCTGAAACAAACCAACCTGTAATGCTAGTCTATAGAACTTGGACAATGGAGGATGTTAAAAAAGCCATAGAAGGTGTGCCTTCCCATAAGGAAGACATAGAACTCTTTATAGAAGGTATGGAAAATGTGAGAAGAGCCTATCACCTTAATGGTGCAGAGGTTCAACAGATCTGGATGACAGCTCTGGGTTCTAACTGGACTCATGTAAGAGGAGACTGGAATCCAAAATAAAATAATGAGGTGAAACATGATGATGGTGAATTGACAAACAGAGTCAATGCTCTTGTATTAAGAACTCGAAATTGTTTTGCTAAGAGAGCAAATTATGTGGAAATTAACCGTGTTAAACAAAGAGAGGATGAGCTTTTCGAAGAATATCAGGCCAGAATGACTAAAGTTTTCAGAACAAACAGCGGACTGCATGATGACAACACAGATGCAGGTGCATATAGACAACAGTTGAAAAATGCCCTCCATGCAGGCTCCAGAGAGCCTATTCGTGGATGGGTAGAGCGGCATAACATTAACATGTCCACATGCACACTGGATGATTCAAACATTACACTTACACCAGATTACCCCAAGGTTATTGTGAAAGCCCAACTATTTATTCTCAGATGATGACAGCAAGTATGGCTAAATTTCACCCTCCCAGTAGGAGTCAAGTATTGATTTATGTAGATGATGTTTTATTAGCATCTGAAACCTTAGAAGCATGTAAAATAGACACCATAGCACTTCTTAAACATTTAGCAGAAGAAGGCCATAAAGTAAGCAAAAGTAAACTACAGCTGTGCAAAACTGAAGTAAAGTACTTGGGTCACAACCTGAGTGCAGGAGGAAGAACTATCATAGAAGGCCGTAAAACAGCTATTCTGCAAGCTCCAAAACCACAAACTAAAAAGCAAATGATGTCCTTTTTAGGACTAACTAATTATTGCCGCAACTGGGTGCCAAATTATGCTGAAATTACAGCACCGTTGCAAAAAAAAATTGATGTATGAATATTTAAAAATGACTTCTTCACTAAAATGGACTGAAAACGCAGCAAAGGCCTTCCGTGACATGAAGAAGCTTTAGTGTTGAGCACAGCTTTAGCTTTAGCCTTAGATTACAGCAAACCTTTGGTTCAGATGGTTGATTGCAAAGGACATTTTATGACCTCGGTCTTAGCTCAACAATGTGGGACTAAAATGAAACCAATAGCATATTTCTCGTCTAAACTTGACCCTGTAGCATGTGCTCTTCCACACTGTGTGAAAGCTGTAATCGCAGCATCTATGGCTGTGGAAACGAGTGCTTCTATAGTGTTGTTTATACTTAGCCATTAATTAAGTAGGTTATAACTTAGCCATAATTAAGTTAAGAAAATAGGAAATTGTGTTTGTGTGTGAATGGAGGACTAAGCCATTGAAAGAGTTGATAGGAGAACTCTGCTAGTCCTGTGTTTTATTATTTTGCCTCATAAGAAAACAAAGTAAGTTGAGAGATATAGCCATAGGAAAGACATAGGAAGGCACAAAACAGATGACGGAGAACCACGTGACTGCCAAGAATTAGCTGAACAAACTGCAAAAAGTAGAAGTGATTTAGATCAACCTTTAAAAGCTGGATTTTTGTTTGTAGATGGCTCATCAAAGAAAAATGAGCAACCTTAAAAGAAGAATCTATGTATGACCAGCAGGAAAATCTATCCTACCAGAAAATCTGTGTAAATATGCTGCTATATTGAGCCATGGTGTAACACATGTCTCAACAGGAGGGACAGTAGGACAGATACAGCAGCATTATACAACCTATGGATTCAATTCTTATTCAAAAAAATTTGTAGAACACGTCTGACGTGTGCGAAACACAATTCACAGGGAAATCTGAGACCCAGGAGAGGAAAATTTCCTGCTCCCCAATATCCATTCCAAACTATACATATGGACTTCATAGAATTAATAAAAGTGAAGGGAAGAATACTGTCTAGTCATAATAGATGCATTTTCAAAATGGATAGAACTATTTCCAACAAAAAACCCAGATGCGCTAACAGTTGCTAAAGCACTCTGCAAAGATATCATACCCGATATGTATCCCAGAAAAAATTTACTGTGAACGGTACTCATTTTGTAAAAGGTTGTTAAAAAGATCAGTGTTATGTTTCATATTGATTTAAAACACCATTGCTCCTATCATCCTCAGAGCGCAGGCTTAGTTGAAAGAACTAACGGCACTATTAAAAACAGACTGAAGAAATGCATGACACAATGTGTCGATTTGGCTAAGCTCTACATAAACATTACAAGCACCGCAGGCCTAACTCCTTATGAGATCTTATTTGGAAGACCGTACAGGCTTCCTCAGTTCAAAAACTACTGGGAGACAAATGATGAGTCTAATCTAGCTGATTACATGAATGTTAGAAAAACAAAAGCAAGGTCATGAAACTGAGACGCCCTCTGTCTCCCAACAGAAATTCCAACCGGTGGAGCCAGGGACTGGGTCCTAGTGAGAAGCGTAAGAAAAAAAGAAAAAAAAAACACTGGTATTCTCCTAAGTGGGAAGGACCTGACCAAGTTCTTTTGTCTACACCTACTGCTGCTAAAATAGCTGAAAGATCAACCTGGGTACACCTCAGTCATTGCAAGAAGGTCATTTCTGTTGAAAACTCCAACCGGAAGGTGATGCAAGTCTGATAATAGGGTGGACTTAGACGAATAGAGTCTGGGTAGACCCGAAAGTCAGTGAAGTTTTAAGAGCCGCCGACTCATTTAGGGAGGCTACTTCAACAGGTTATGGTCCATAAATAGTGTACCGATTTCATAAACATCACAAGGACAGCAGCGGGTAAAATAAACAAAAGATAATACGGGAAGAAAGAAGAAAAAAAAAAAAAAAAAAAAGGAGAGAAATACAGAAGATTGGCTAAAGCTGTAGTACTAGCCTCGGTGCTAACTGTAATCATAGTATTCCTGATAATCACAATAGCTATACAAAGTCTCCAACTCAGTTGAAACCGAATAAGTTCAAATGATTCCCAAGTGGCTACAGAATGCAATTAAATGTTTGGGAGTGTGTTTTTTCTTAATATGCGTGTTTTTATTTGTATGATACCTCTGGAAACCCCCAGGTTTAAGATTGAACATTACCAAAATACGGCCTGGCAAGCGAAGCGCAAATAACAACCTAAAGGACCAATGTGGCAACAGCAGGTCAGCTCTTATGCTGTATTTGACCTGTAAACTTTTCATTCACCTGAAGCTCACCAGCTCCATTATTTCAGCTTCACTTCTTTAACACCTCTTTAATCGCTTGTTCGTTCTGAAAGTAGCTCTGATACAATTTTCAATGCAAAACAAAAAACTGTTCTTACTGTAAAATGATGTATGTTTTTTGTCTGTTGGAAAGTTCATTTGTTGCGCCCTGCTGTTCATGCATGCATTATAGTGTTCTGAAGTTGTGTCTCTGTTATTTATTTTATTTCTGGTGGTGTGGGGATGAGAGACTGTTTGATACATTGCCTATGAGAGCTACAGGACTATGTGCTTAGTAACACTTCTTATGCTAATTTCTGTGTTCCCTACGTCAGCTGATCAATTAGTCACTCACAGGCATGGATTTATGCCTGAACAGTGACGTCGTAACAAAAGATCTGCATGGCAATCTGAAAATGTTCCTACGTATAATGTTCCTACATGTATTGATGCTATCGGTGTTCCACGCGGTGTTCCAGATGAGTATAAATTAGTGGATCAAGTAGCTGCTGGTTTTGAATCTTCGATCTGTTGGTGGTGTACAATAAATAAGAACGTAGACAGAATCAACTACATCCATTACAATGTTCAACGTTTAGAAAATTGGACTCAGAGCGGTTTTGAGGCTGTTCATAGCCAACTGTCGGCTACTTCCCTTATGGCATTCCAGAACAGGATCGCAGTGGATATGTTGTTAGCTGAGAAAGGTGGTGTGTGTGTGTGGTGTGTGTGTGTGCTGTGTTCAGAGATCAATGTTGCACCTTCATTCCTAACAACACTGCGTCGGATGGGAGTCTCACACTGGCCATAGAAGGCCTTCACCCCCTGAACAGCAAGATGAAGGAGCACTCAGGAGCAAAGACCGCGATGTGGGACGAGTGGATGAATGTGTTTGGGAAGTATAAGACATTGGTTACATCTATTCTAATTTTTGCTGCAATCCTTACCTTGTGTGGATGTTGTTGTATTCCCTGCCTGCGTTCTCTTATTAACCGCCTTATCACCACAGCTATCGCTCCCATGGAAAATCATATGGCCGAGTTGTATCCCTTAATCAGCAGACAAGAGCTGGATTTGACTACAGACTCTGAGGACTACGAGTGAATTGAGCTAATTTTTGACTTTGAAAATCTACTGGAAGAGATTGTTAAATGACTGAGAATTTGAAGCAAATATGTGATAAACAGGAGGAAAATGTTAGATCCATTATATTGAAGTTATCTCTTATTTGCTTTTACCTTGTTAT
>NW_026622077.1:0-18574 GCF_003711565.1 Takifugu flavidus | reverse complement strand
CATGAACAGAACACAGTTTCAGAATGATGACCCCCCCCCCCCCCCCCCAAATAAAACAAAAAACAAAACAGCCTCTTACTTTGCAACAAAACACATCTTTAACATCACTTAACAGCCTCTTACTTTAACATCAAAACACTTGGAACTGCACCGTTAGGTGCACCAATGACAACGGCATAACAGCAGAAGAATAAACATTTTTTGAGTCCAATATGGCTCATAAACAGCCAAATCCTGGACTATTTTGAATTCCAAAGTCCATTTGTGCCTTGAACACACTGTAGGAATCCAGGATTGGTAATTTCAACAAGTAAGAACAAGTATTTGACATTGGGAAAGGAGAGCCATCCAAGAACTCTATTTTTGGCAACGGTTCCAACCCAGAAGGAGGAAGTGATGTCAGCCCTGTGGCAAACATCAAAAAGTCTTCCACAGACACAGCAGCCTCGCCTTCTGCAAAGAAAAAATGTTCAGGTAGATATACATGGTAATGTGCTTTTCCAAGTAGTTATAAAAAAACAAAACAAACCTTCACAGTCAAGGAGATAGTCTGCCCAGTAGGCCAAGATTACACTTTCTTTTTGTCTCCTGTTGCTCCCTGCAGGGCTGACGTCAGGTGTAAAGAGTCTTTCAATTTCAAAGCCAGCGAGTCGCTTTTCAGAGTGGCACAGAACTGGTGTACAGTGATCCCTCGTTTATCGCGGGAGTTGCGTTCCAAAAGTAACACGCGAAAAGTGAAATCCGCGAAGTAGCAACTTTATTTTTTTAAATTATTTTACAATGCAATACTGAACAGTAGAATGAAACCAAACATCAAAACCTGTTTTAAAGACCAAACTTTGTTTAAAACAATAATTTTAATATAGTAATACAAGGTTGGAAACATTGTCACTGGCGTATTTCCCAGTCCCAGCTGTGCCTCTGCGTCCTGACTCCGCTCCGCTGGAGCGTCTGTTTTACTGAAGGCGCAGGAGTCTTTCTCCCAGAGAAGAACATTGTTATAGGCAGTTGTTGGCGCTCTTTCTTTTTCTGAGCAAGAAGATTTTTATAAACGGATATGCCACCTTCGATTATATTTGAGAACTGCAATGAACGACTCGCAAAAAAAATCCGCGAAGCAGCGAAGCCGCGAAAGATGAACCGCGATATAGCGAGGGATCACTGTATATATGTCAGTAGTGTGTATGAGTGTGTTTAGTTGAGTGTGATTCAGTAGTGTGTATGAATGTGTGATTATATCAGTGTGATTCAGTAGTGTGTATGAGAGTGTTTTTATGAGTGTGTTTCAGCAGTGTGTATGAGTGTGTGTTTCTATGAGTGTGTTTCAGCAGTGTGTATGAGTGTGTGTTTCTATGAGTGTGATTCAGTAGTGTGTATGAGTGTGTTTATATGAGTGTGATTCATTAGTGTGTATGAGTGTGTTTATATGAGTGTGATTCAGTAGTAGTTCAGAAGGCTTCTTCACTTCTGAACTGAAGAAGCCTTCTGGATAGAAGGCGAAACATCTTCAAGAGAAGAAACCCAGTCCAGTTGACAGAGAAAACTACCTTGGATGATTCAGAATCTACACAGGCATCTTAAATGAATGTGATTCAGTAGTGTGTATGAGTGTTGTGTTTTGTGGAATTGTCCAATTTCATCTTTCTTTTTCCTTAATTATTTCTTTAATTCTTCTCTCTAATTTCTTTTTAATTATTTCTCTCTAAGGGATAAAATGGTTTCATTGACTAAAAGGCCGATACGTCCTTGGTCGCTAGGCTAGTTTAATGAGCACTGTCACTTTAAGTAGTGTCTGCACTTTGTGCCCATGTGACCCTTTTGACTGGTTGACAAGGAAGCGGGAGATTTCAGTTGTATTGGTTACCTGTCCGCATTCTCACCTGGTGTCCGGCTGCTTGGTGAGTTTTATTGGGTTTCTTACTTTCTGCTGGCTTTGTCATCTGCTGTCATGTAGGCTACTGCTGTGCTGTTGGGTCTACTTGGTAAAGCTAATGATAAGTCTTGGGTTTGTTTGGTATACTTTTAGAACTTTCATTGTCTCCATGCTCCTAAACTTAAATATTGATATTGTGATGTTGTTAACGGAGATGGATTTGGTGTTTGACCGTCTTTCTGAAGCTTTAAATGTTTGTTCAGGTTGCTTTTTCCCTTGCTTTGGAATGTTTGATTGTTTGGCCAGCTTGTGGCAAGGATGTCTACTTCCTGGTTTGCCCAGTGGTTTCTGGGAGCTGTAGTCCAGCTGTATTTCCTTTGGCGAGACAGAGGCTATTGGGGCTGCTGCTGGGCTATATCAGATTTGCCTTTGAGACATGTATAAATGCTTGGGATTTGCTACTTTGAATGTTATTAATGTGTTTCAAGATTTCATTTGCTGCTGATATTTGATGTTTGATATTTGAATATGATGCAATGTGTATGTAAATACTGGAAAGTTGTACTTATAATGGACATGAGTGAAACCTTGCATTTCTTGATTTCAGGTTTATTACCTGCTCACTGCACTTTGGAAATAAAAATAACAAAAGTGGAAAAATTGAAAAGAGTAATGTCCTTATAGTTTAAACACCAAGTTACCCTTTCCATGGGGAAAACGGAACACTGAGTGTGTTTATGAGTGTGATTCAGTCATGTGTATGAGAGTGTTTATGAGTGTGATTCAGTAGTGTTTATATGAGTGTGATTCGGTCGTGTGTATGAGAGTGTTTATATGAGTGTGATTCGGTCTGTGTGTATGAGAGTGTTTATATGAGTGTGATTTGGTCGTGTGTATGAGAGTGTTTATATGAGTGTGATTCGGTCGTGTGTATGAGAGTGTTTATATGAGTGGGATTCGGCCTTGTGTATGAGAGTGTTTATATGAGTGTGATGTGTGGTGTGTGTGTATGAGTGTGTGATTGTGTGAGTGTGATTCAGTAGTGTGTATGAGTGTGTGATTATATGAGTGTGATTCAGTCGTGTGTATGAGTGTGTTTATATGACTGTGATTCAGTAGTGTGTATGAGTGTCACTCATGTGAGTGTGAGATTCAGTAGTGTGTGTATGTGAGTGTGAGATTCAGTAGTGTGTGTGAGTATGAGATTCAGTAGTGTGTGAGTGTGAGATTCAGTAGTGTGTGTGAGTGTGAGATTCAGTAGTGTGTGAGTGTGAGATTCAGTAGTGTGTGTGTGTGTGAGTGTGAGATTCAGTAGTGTGTGTGAGTGTGAGATTCAGTAGTGTGTGTGAGTGTGAGATTCAGTAGTGTGTGTGAGTGTGAGATTCAGTAGTGTGTGTGAGTGTGAGATTCAGTAGTGGTGTGTGTGTGAGTGTGAGATTCAGTAGTGTGTGTGTGTGAGTGTGAGCTTCAGTAGTGTGTGAGTGTGAGCTTCAGTAGTGTGTGAGTGTGAGATTCAGTAGTGTGTGAGTGTGAGCTTCAGTAGTGTGTGAGTGTGAGCTTCAGTAGTGTGTGTGTGTGTGTGAGATTCAGTAGTGTGTGTGTGAGTGTGTGTGTGTGAGTGTGAGATTCAGTAGTGTGTGTGAGTGTGAGATTCAGTAGTGTGTGTGTGTGTGTGTGTGTTAGTGTGTGTGTGTGTGTGTGTTAGTGTGAGATTCAGTAGTGTGTGTGTGGTGAGTGTGAGATTGAGTAGTGTGTGTGTGTGTGTGAGTGTGAGATTCAGTAGTGTGTGTGTGAGAGTGTGAGATTCAGTAGTGTGTGTGTGAGTGTGAGATTCAGTAGTGTGTGAGTGTGAGATTCAGTAGTGTGTGAGTGTGAGATTCAGTAGTGTGTGTGTGTGTGTGTGTGAGTGTGAGATTCAGTAGTGTGTGAGTGTGAGATTCAGTAGTGTGGTGTGTGTGTGAGTGTGAGATTCAAATCAAATCAAATCAATCTTTATTTATATAGCGTCTTATACAATCAAAATTGTTTCAAGGCGCTTTCCAGAATCCCAGGGCCTGACCCCAGACAAGCAACAGTGGCAAGGAAAAACTCCCCTTTAACAGGAAGAAACCTTGAGCAGGACCAGGCTCATGTAGGGGGACCCTCCTGCTGATGGCCGGCTGGGTAAAGAGAGAGGAGAGGAGGGAGGACAGGTAGAGGATAGGATAGGTAGGAGAGGAGAGGGTAGAGGAGAGGAGAGGTAGAGGAGAGGAGGAAGGAGGAGGAGGGGAAAGAGGAGAGGAAAGAAGGAAGGAGAGGAGAGGAGAAGGAGAAGGAGGGGAAAGAGGAGAGGAAAGAAGAGAGCTGGAGAGGAGAAGAGAAGGAGGTTCGGATTCCTTTCTCTTCCGAAGAGGAGAGGGCTAGGAAAAGGAGAAGGAGAAGGAGACCTAGGAGAGGGAGGAGAGGAAGGAGAGGCACAGAGGCACAGACACCACACACAAAAATATGCACAATCACTTCAACGGGGCCGGCGGTCATTATGCAGCTCCGATGGCAGTGATACCTGCAAATAGATTGGGGGGGAGAAGCAGAAAAACTACACAAGAATCAGCATAACTAGTCTGCTTGATGAGGAGAGGAAAGGAGAGGAGAGGAAACCATGACCCAGTGGAGTGACAGAGGCCTGTCAGGTGATCATGTTTCCGGACCCCGGCAGCCTTGGCCTATAACAGCATAGCTAAGATGTGACCTAATGATTAGACGACCCCCTAAGTATGATAATTTGTCTGTCTATGATAGTAACTGGAACTACTGAATTAGTAACAGTAAGCTTTTTCAAAGAGGTAGGTTTTGAGTCTGATCTTAAAAGTAGCGATGGAGTCAGCCTCCCGTACCTGGACAGGGAGCTGGTTCCATAGCAGGGGGGCCTGGTAGCTAAATGCTCGGCCCCCCATTCTACTCCTAGAGACTCTGGGAACCACAAGTAGACCAGCATTCTGAGAGCGGAGCGGTCTATTGGGCTGATAGGGTATCACTAGCTCCTCCAGGTAGGATGGAGCTAGGCCTCTGAGGACCTTGTAGGTCAGAAGAAGGGTTTTAAAAGTTATTCTAAATTTAACGGGCAGCCAATGAAGAGACGCCATTACAGGACTTATGTGATCTCTTTTGTCAATACCTGTCAGAACTCTGGCTGCAGCATTTTGGATCAACTGGAGGCTTCTTAAAGAGTTGTTTGGACACCCTGATAATAAGGAGTTACAGTAGTCCAGCCTGGAAGTAACAAATGCATGGACTAACTTTTCAGCATCAGGCTGCATCAGTAGCTTCCTGATCTTTGAGATGTTCCTCAAGTGAAAAAAGGCACTTCTCGAGACTAATTTAATGTGTGAGTTGAAGGAGAGATTTTGATCAAAAGTTACTCCTAGATTCCTCACAGAGAGACTAGATGTTAATGAGATACCATCTAGAGTGATCATGTGATCTAATCTATCCCTGAGAGGTTCAGGACCAAACACCATGACCTCAGTAGTGTGTGTGTGTGTGTGTGTGTGTGTGTGTGTGTGTGTGAGTGTGAGATTCAGTAGTGTGTGTGTGGTGTGTGTGTGTGTGTGTGTGTGTGTGAGATTCAGTAGTGTGTGTGAGTGTGAGATTCAGTAGTGTGTGTGAGTGTGAGATTCAGTAGTGTGTGAGTGTGAGATTCAGTAGTGTGTGAGTGTGAGCTTCAGTAGTGTGTGAGTGTGAGCTTCAGTAGTGTGTGAGTGTGAGCTTCAGTAGTGTGTGAGTGTGAGATTCAGTAGTGTGTGAGTGTGTGAGTGTGAGATTCAGTAGTGTGTGAGTGTGAGATTGAGTAGTGTGTGTGTGTGTGTGTGAGAGAGTGTGAGATTCAGTAGTGTGTGTGTGAGTGTGAGATTCAGTAGTGTGTGAGTGTGAGATTCAGCAGTGTGTGAGTGTGAGATTCAGCAGTGTGTGAGTGTGAGATTCAGTAGTGTGTGAGTGTGAGATTCAGTAGTGTGTGAGTGTGAGATTCAGTAGTGTGTGAGTGTGAGATTCAGTAGTGTGTGTGTGTGGTGTGTGTGTGAGTTTGAGATTCAGTAGTGTGTGTGTGTGTTGTGAGTGTGAGATTCAGTAGTGTGTGTGTGTGTGTGTGAGTGTGAGATTCAGTAGTGTGTGTGTGTGAGTGTGAGATTCAGTAGTGTGGTGTGTGTGAGTGTGAGATTCAGTAGTGTGTGTGTGTGAGTGTGAGATTCAGTAGTGTGTGTGTGTGAGTGTGAGATTCAGTAGTGTGTGTGAGTGTGAGATTCAGTAGTGTGTGTGTGAGTGTGAGATTCAGTAGTGTGTGTGTGAGTGTGAGATTCAGTAGTGTGTGTGTGAGTGTGAGATTCAGTAGTGTGTGTGTGAGTGTGAGATTCAGTAGTGTGTGTGTGAGTGTGAGATTCAGTAGTGTGTGTGTGAGTGTGAGATTCAGTAGTGTGTGTGTGAGTGTGAGATTCAGTAGTGTGTGTGTGAGTGTGAGATTCAGTAGTGTGTGTTTGTGTGTGTGTGTGTGTGAGAGAGTGTGAGATTCAGTAGTGTGTGTTTGTGTGTGTGAGTGTGAGATTCAGTAGTGTGTGTGTGTGTGAGAGTGTGAGATTCAGTAGTGTGTGTGTGTGAGAGTGTGAGATTCAGTAGTGTGTGTGTGTGAGTGTGAGATTCAGTAGTGAGTGTGAGTGTGTGAGTGTGAGATTCAGTAGTGTGTGAGTGTGAGATTCAGTAGTGTGTGAGTGTGTGAGTGTGAGATTCAGTAGTGTGTGAGTGTGTGAGTGTGAGATTCAGTAGTGTGTGAGTGTGTGAGTGTGAGATTCAGTAGTGTGTGAGTGTGTGAGTGTGAGATTCAGTAGTGTGTGAGTGTGAGTGTGTGAGTGTGAGATTCAGTAGTGTGTGTGAGTGTGAGATTCAGTAGTGTGTGTGAGTGTGAGATTCAGTAGTGTGTGTGAGTGTGAGATTCAGTAGTGTGTGTGTGTGTGAGATTCAGTAGTGTGTGTGTGTGTGTGTGTTAGTGTGAGATTCAGTAGTGTGTGTGTGTTGTGTGAGTGTGAGATTCAGTAGTGTGTGTGTGTGTGTGAGTGTGAGATTCAGTAGTGTGTGTGTGTGTGTGAGTGTGAGATTCAGTAGTGTGTGTGTGGTGTGTGAGTGTGAGATTCAGTAGTGTGTGTGTGAGTGTGAGATTCAGTAGTGTGTGAGTGTGAGATTCAGTAGTGTGTGAGTGTGAGATTCAGTAGTGTGTGTGTGGTGTGTGTGTGTGTGAGTGTGAGATTCAGTAGTGTGTGAGTGTGTGTGTGTGTGTGAGTGTGAGATTCAGTAGTGTGTGAGTGTGAGATTCAGTAGTGTGTGTGGTGTGTGTGTGAGTGTGAGATTCAAATCAAATCAAATCAAATCAATCTTTATTTATATAGCGTCTTATACAATCAAAATTGTTTCAAGGCGCTTTCCAGAATCCCAGGGCCTGACCCCAGACAAGCAACAGTGGCAAGGAAAAACTCCCCTTTAACAGGAAGAAACCTTGAGCAGGACCAGGCTCATGTAGGGGGACCCTCCTGCTGATGGCCGGCTGGGTAAAGAGAGAGGAGAGGAGGGAGGACAGGTAGAGGATAGGATGTAGGAGAGGAGGAGAGGGGTAGAGGAGAGGAGAGGTAGAGTGAAGGGGAGGTAGAGGAGAGGAGAAGGAGGAGAGGGGAAGGAAAGAGGAGAGGAAAGAAGAGGAGAGGGAGAGGAGAAGAGAGAGGAGGGGAAAGAGGAGAGGAAAGAAGAGGAGAGGGAGAGGAAAGGAGAAGGAGAAGGAGAAGGAGAGGAGAGGAGAGGCACAGAGCACAGAAACACACACAAAAAATATGCACAATCACTTCAACGGGGCCGGCGGTCATTATGCAGCTCCGATGGCAGTGATACCTGCAAATAGATGGGGGGGGAGAAGCAGAAAAACTACACAAGAATCAGCATAACTAGTCTGCTTGATGAGGAGAGGAAAGGAGAGGAGAGGAAACCATGACCCAGTGGGGTGACAGAGGCCTGTCAGGTGATCATGTTTCCGGACCCCGGCAGCCTTGGCCTATAACAGCATAGCTAGAATGTGACCTAATGATTAGACGACCCCCTAAGTATGATAATTTGTCTGTCTATGATAGTAACTGGAACTACTGAATTAGTAACAGTAAGCTTTTTCAAAGAGGTAGGTTTTGAGTCTGATCTTAAAAGTAGCGATGGAGTCAGCCTCCCGTACCTGGACAGGCAGCTGGTTCCATAGCAGGGGGGCCTGGACAGGGAGCTGGTTCCATAGCAGGGGGGCTGGACAGGGAGCTGGCTCCATAGCAGGGGGGCCTGGTAGCTAAATGCTCGGCCCCCCATTCTACTCCTAGAGACTCTGGGAACCACAAGTAGACCAGCATTCTGAGAGCGGAGCGGTCTATTGGGCTGATAGGGTATCACTAGCTCCTCCAGGTAGGATGGAGCTAGGCCTCTGAGGACCTTGTAGGTCAGAAGAAGGGTTTTAAAAGTTATTCTAAATTTAACGGGCAGCCAATGAAGAGACGCCATTACAGGACTTATGTGATCTCTTTTGTCAATACCTGTCAGAACTCTGGCTGCAGCATTTTGGATCAACTGGAGGCTTCTTAAAGAGTTGTTTGGACACCCTGATAATAAGGAGTTACAGTAGTCCAGCCTGGAAGTAACAAATGCATGGACTAACTTTTCAGCATCAGGCTGCATCAGTAGCTTCCTGATCTTTGAGATGTTCCTCAGGTGAAAAAAGGCACTTCTAGAGACTAATTTAATGTGTGAGTTGAAGGAGAGATTTTGATCAAAAGTTACTCCTAGATTCCTCACAGAGAGACTAGATGTTAATGAGATACCATCTAGAGTGATCATGTGATCTAATCTATCCCTGAGAGGTTCAGGACCAAACACCATGACCTCAGTAGTGGTGTGTGTGTGTGTGTGTGTGTGTGTGAGTGTGAGATTCAGTAGTGTGTGTGTGTGTGTGTGTGTGTGTGTGTGTGTGAGATTCAGTAGTGTGTTGTGTGTGTGTGTGTGTGTGTGAGATTCAGTAGTGTGTGTGAGTGTGAGATTCAGTAGTGTGTGAGTGTGAGCTTCAGTAGTGTGTGAGTGTGAGCTTCAGTAGTGTGTGAGTGTGAGATTCAGTAGTGTGTGAGTGTGAGATTCAGTAGTTTGTGAGTGTGAGATTCAGTAGTGTGTGTGAGTGTGTGAGTGTGAGATTCAGTAGTGTGTGAGTGTGAGATTCAGTAGTGTGTGGTGTGTGTGTGTGTGTGAGTGTGAGATTCAGTAGTGTGTGTGTGTGTGTGGTGGTGTGAGTGTGAGATTCAGTAGTGTGTGAGTGTGAGATTCAGTAGTGTGTGAGTGTGAGATTCAGTAGTTTGTGAGTGTGAGATTCAGTAGTGTGTGTGTGTGTGTGTGTGTGTGAGTGTGAGATTCAGTAGTGAGTGTGAGATTCAGTAGTGAGTGTGAGATTCAGTCGTGAGTGTGAGTGTGTGAGTGAGATTCAGTAGTGTGTGAGTGTGAGATTCAGTAGTGGTGTGAGTGTGAGATTCAGTAGTGTGTGTGTGTGTGAGATTCAGTAGTGTGTGTGAGTGTGAGATTCAGTAGTGGTGTGAGTGTGAGATTCAGTAGTGTGTGAGTGTGAGATTCAGTAGTGTGTGAGTGTGAGATTCAGTAGTGTGTGAGTGTGTGTGTGTGAGGTGAGATTCAGTAGTGTGTGAGTGTGTGTGTGTGAGTGTGAGATTGAGTAGTGTGTGAGTGTGAGTGTGTGTGTGTGTGAGATTCAGTAATGTGTGTGAGTGTGTGTGTGTGAGAGTGTGAGATTCAGTAGTGTGTGAGTGTGAGAGTGTGAGTGTGAGATTCAGTAGTGTGTGTGTGTGAGATTCAGTAGTGTGTGTGTGTGAGTGAGATTCAGTAGTGTGTGTGTGTGTGTGTGTGTGGTGTGTGTGTGTGTGAGATTCAGTAGTGTGTGTGTGTGTGTGTGAGAGTGTGAGATTCAGTAGTAGTGTGTGTGTGTGTGTGTGTTGTGTGTGAGAGTGTGAGATTCAGTAGTGTGTGGTGTTGTGTGTGTGAGAGTGTGAGATTCAGTAGTGTGTGTTGTGTGTGTGTGTGTGTGAGAGTGTGAGATTCAGTAGTGTGTGTGTGTTGTGTGTGTGTGTATGTGTGTGAGAGTGTGAGATTCAGTAGTGTGTGTGTGTGTGAGTGTGAGATTCAGTAGTGTGTGGTGTGTGTGAGTGTGAGATTCAGTAGTGTGTGTGGTGTGTGGTGTGTGTGAGTGTGAGATTCAGTAGTGAGTGTGAGTGTGTGAGTGTGAGATTCAGTAGTGTGTGAGTGTGAGATTCAGTAGTGTGTGAGTGTGAGTGTGAGATTCAGTAGTGTGTGTGAGTGTGAGTGTGAGATTCAGTAGAGTGTGAGTGTGTGAGTGTGAGATTCAGTAGTGTGTGAGTGTGAGATTCAGTAGTGTGTGTGTGAGTGTGAGATTCAGTAGTGTGTGTGTGAGTGTGAGATTCAGTAGTGTTGTGTGTGTGTGTGTGTGTGTGTGTGAGAGAGTGTGAGATTCAGTAGTGTGTGGTGTGTGGTGTGTGTGTGTGAGAGAGAGAGTGTGAGATTCAGTAGTGTGTGTGTGTGTGTGTGTGTGTGAGTGTGAGATTCAGTAGTGTGTGTGAGTGTGTGTGTGTGTGTGTGTGTGTGAGAGAGAGAGTGTGAGATTCAGTTAGTAGTGTGTGTGTGTGTGTGTGTGTGTGAGAGAGAGAGTGTGAGATTCAGTAGTGTGTGTGTGTGTGTGTGTGTGTGTGTGAGTGTCAGATTCAGTAGTGTGTGTGAGTGTGAGATTCAGTAGTGTGTGAGTGTGAGATTCAGTAGAGTGTGAGTGTGTGAGTGTGAGATTCAGTAGTGTGTGAGTGTGAGATTCAGTAGTGTGTGAGTGTGAGATTCAGTAGTGTGTGAGTGTGAGATTCAGTAGTGTGTGTATATGTGTGTGAGTGTGAGATTCAGTAGTGTGTGTGTGTGTGTGTGAGTGTGAGATTCAGTAGTGTGTGAGTGTGAGATTCAGTAGTGGTGTATATGTGTGTGAGTGTGAGATTCAGTAGTGTGTGAGTGTGAGATTCAGTAGTGTGGTGTGGTGTGTGTGTGTGTGTGTGTGTGTGAGTTTCAGTAGTGTGTGTGTTTGTGTGTGTGTGTGAGTTTCAGTAGTGTGTGTGTGTGTGTGTGTGTGTGAGATTCAGTAGTGTGTGTGAGTGTGAGATTCAGTAGTGTGTGTGTGTGTGTGTGTGTGTGTGTGTGAGTGAGATTCAGTAATGTGTGTGTGTGTGTTTGTGAGTGTGAGATTCAGTAGTGTGTGTGTGTGTGTGTGTGTGTGAGAGAGAGATTCAGTAGTGTGTGTGAGTGTGAGATTCAGTAGGGCGTGATTGTGTGAGTGTGATTTAGTAGTGTGTGAGAGTCTGTTTACATGAGTGTGATTCATTATTGTGAATGAGAGTGTTTCTATGAGTGTGATTCGGTCGTGTGCATGAGTGTATATATGAGTGTTTCAGTCGTGTTTCTCCCTGAACCTTGAGAGATTTTCTTGGATCCTTCAGCTCCTTCTGCTGTGCCTTGTGTCATTATGTTAGCAATGTTCAGTTCTCCAGGAATCAACCACCAGTCTTGGATCTCACCCACACAATTTGCAAAGGTTTGGTATCCACAATTATCTCTTTGGATGGCACCCAAGATTTGGGTTGTCCACTAGATGGAACCATTATTCCACTTCTAATCTTCCATGTCTCTTAAAATACTTCCTGAGCCAGGCTGCAAAGACCGGTCCACAAATTTCACCTTTTTATCCCTTCTCCTTTCTGAGCCAGTGGAGTCACTTTTGGCTTTTGCTTCCACGAAGCGGAAGTCAACTCGCCCCTCTATGTTCCATCTCAGGTACATGACTGCTCCATAGGTTCTATTACTCTGTCTGAGAGGGTGATTCCACCAGGCTTCCCTCTCCAGTCAGCTGGTGTGATGCTTCTGTTGAAATTGATTTGTCCAAGCTCTACAGATTCTTTGAACAGTTTAATGGCTTCTTCTATTCGACCTTTTCACCCCAAGTCCCAAGTCATCATCCCAGTTCCAGCTTCTTGGAAGACCTTCGTTACAAGGGTTGCCACTTTCTGTTTAACAGATGTAACTAGACCAATTGGGTCACTACCTGACTTAGCAGCTCTCTCCTGCTCAGAGGATAAGGTGTTCCCAGTCTCATATCCTCCTCCTTCAGAGCTTCCCCCCGCCGACTTTTCCAGAAGTAGATTGATGTAAGCATGTAGAGCTTTAAATTAGTGGATATGTTGTTGGTTGTTGATTAGAAACTCTTTCTGAACTCTGGTGCTCTGAAACATCTCCGCTTCCATTTTCAGCTGTTTTTATTCTCAATAACATCAAATCATCCATCCATCCAAATCGTGGTCCTGTTGGACCACCAAAGGACAAACACTTTCCATTTAGCACGGACAAAAAAACCCAAATCCTGTTTAGCAATAAAGCTTGGCTCCATTCTCAGGTTTGGAGGTGCAGCATGAAGTCAGGCCCACTGCTGCTTTCTGCAGCTTTAGGAGAACAAGAATAGATTTTATCAGCAGACTGTGAGAATAAACAAGTGGAGTTTGTTCCTGATTGTAGCAGGAACCTCTGCGCAGGTAAAGCTAACACAACCAGCTGGATCAAATTAGACACACAACAGACAGTAGATGGGGCCAAAGAGTAAAGATGCTTTTTGTAAAAAAAATAATAAAATAAAATAAATAATAATAAAAGATACAGCTGAGGCTGAAAGTGTCTGAAATAGACTAATAGTTTAATTATTTATCCCTCTTCACATTAAACAAGACTTTAAAATTCCTCTTCTGTGATTAAGAAGCTCAGCCATTTTCCGCATGTCAAGCTTTGCCTCCGTTCAGAGGTTCTGGCTTCAACCATAAACTATTCTAAAAACGGAATAATTAAAATAAGAAAAAGAATAATCTTAGAATAAGCAAGGGATTGCAAAGTACACAGTCACAGATTCTCAATTTAATTTTTATGCTTATTTTTGTGAATATATTTGATGTGGCAGGGCGTGGCCTGCCCTCCGAACAGGTGCCCTATGGAGGTAGTGCCTTAATTGGTGGGTGGGGAGAAAAGGTTTATATAAGGCACTGCCTCCAGCTGCCTTTAGTTGTTTTCCCCCTTCGACGGGACGGCGGGGTTGCGGCTGATCTGGGCGGTTCCACCAACAAACTGTTTACAACGCTTTGCCGTGAGGGCACGCGCGCTAGTCTGCGCTGGGCAGGTGGCTGGCGTCAGTGGGTCGCGTGGCCCCAGCGGGAACCCCTCATGGAGTAGATCACCTCGCGTACTGGACCCACTGCTGCTTTGGCTCCGTCCCGCTCTCGGGACTCTCTCCTGTTCGCTCTCTCTCTCCCCCCCCCCCCTCGCTCGGGGGACGGCGCTGAGACGCAGTGGTGCCGCCGAGGCGACCACGGAGCTGTTGCTGTCATTTTAGATTCTTAACAGTGTGTAAATCGTATCAACTGGCATTTACTTTTTTAAGTTTCGTTTCTGTTCGTTTCTTGTTTGTTTCTTGTTGGTCACAATTTATTTGCCTGTCTGTGTGAGGTGTGTGTGCGCGTGTGTGCTCGTCGCGTCAGTTGTTACCGCTGGAACTTTAATTGTTCTCTTGTCTTTGTGGACAGGTGCTGCGGGCCACGGCGGGGACCAACCCCTGGTGGAGGGCGTTTTCCTCACCCCTCGTGTGTAGTTTTGGTTGCAGTAGCACGGGTGTTTTTAGTTTGTTTATCTCCCCTAATTGAGTTTTACCTGCCGGTGGGGCCCCAGCCCTGTCCACCCCTTTTGTTTGACTTTTAGACCGCCGAGTTATTTCCTTGTTGTGTATTGGATTTAATAAAATCGTAGTGCTTAACCCTCAATCTTGTCTCTGCCTCGGGAATAGAACCTTATCTGCGTGTGCCCGATTCCCGGTTAATTCCTGGGGTGAAATTCCCCAGGTGGCGTTGTCGTCGACCGATACACCTCTCCCCACCCCGCCACATTTAGATTTGATATTTTTTAAAATTTGAAACTTTACTGTGTTTCCTTATGTGTTTATCTGCTTTGTGTTATGTGACTGAGGATCAAAACATTTTTACATGTACATTTTGGCATAAGTTAAATTACATTTGTGTAATTCTAATATTTTAATATCATACTGTTGAAATATTTGCATGAGGAAGTTTATGTAATGAAAATTATGTAATTTTGGGTATAAATAAAGTTGATGAGTCCTTATATTTTCTGTTAAGTTTAAATCCTGTGAAGTTGGACACGTCGGTGATTGAGAAGTGGAAGGAAAACGACCCTCAAATAGCTTTTTAGGACTTAAATGACAGATATCACAGAAAAAGAGCTCATCAATAACTGTTAATGAGCCAGACTTGCTGGTCAAACCAGGCTTTTGGAGGAAATCTGGCCTCATCTTAAGTTTTTTAAATGCATTTCTTTAAACTCTTAGAACACAGAGGAACTCTTTTATTGGGGCAGAAAAGGTACATTTTTACCTGGTAAAATTCAGTCAAAAGAGCACTAAAAGCATGAATAAACTGAATCATGTAGATTCTAATGACATAAGCTGGAGCTCCATACACCACTGTACGTTTCTGTGTCAACAAGGCACCAAAAGTTTGGTGCAGCCTGAGAGGCTTTGAGCTGCAGCTCATTTCACAATGTTCCAATTTCAATTAGCATCTGTGCAGCATCCAGGCTGAAGGTTGCACTGAACTGCTGAGCAATGCCTGATATGTCCACGTTCATGAAAGGGTTAGAAATGAAGGACACACATGGCTCAAGCTGATCCAGGTCCCAAAACCTGTTCTCAACCTCTTGCCCAAGTCTTTTTATGAGCTGAGAGCACTTTTCTGCGCTTTAGTCCAAAGCCTCACATGCAGAAGCGTTGTCTCTCAGCACCATCTGCACAGAGGGGAAGTGCAGCACCTTTTGTCTGTAAATGCACAGAGAAAATGTTCATCTTGGCTTTAGATGCATTTACAGCACTGATCCTATCAGCAACAGTCTCACCTTTGCCTTGCAGCTCCCAGTTCAAACTGTTCCGTTTC
This sequence comes from Takifugu flavidus, assembly GCF_003711565.1. Lineage (NCBI taxonomy): Eukaryota > Metazoa > Chordata > Actinopteri > Tetraodontiformes > Tetraodontidae > Takifugu > Takifugu flavidus. Next base: position 3,577 of record NW_026622077.1, on the reverse strand, counting down.
CCAGTAATGTCCATTAAAAATGCAAGGTCCAGTGTCCAGCCAGTGTCCTCCAGCAGCGCGGCGTCTTCCCCTCTGGACTGCATGAACTCTTTTATTTCACTCAAAAGGGACAAGAAAGGAAGCAAAATCCGTCCCCTGCTGAGCCATCGGATTTCTGTGTGTAGGAGCAGGTCACCATATTCAGTTGGCAGCTCCACTGGGGAACAATTTGAAAATATCCTGTTGAAATTATTCTAAATTATTCTGATTAAAAATCAAATTGGCACGCTGATTCCAAAATTACAGTCATTTCCCCCCCAGCCCGTCAAGTTTTGAAAGCTTCTCCTCCAGATCAGCAAATTTCCCCTAATGAGCTGGAGTCAGACTGGCCAGCTGATGACAACTGGATCAGCTCCGTTGGTGCCGTCACCATTAAGAGGTGTGTGCAGCCCCCAAAAGGTCACTACTGTCAATATCCTATAGGGACACTTTGAACCAGAGGGGATCCTATAGATCAAAAAGTTGACCCAGTTTGATTCCGCAGCCAAAAACGAACATCTGTCAGACGAACTCCAGTTGTTTCCCAGTATTTCAGTTAAAACGTGTGAGGGTGATGTTTGGTCACCCGCGCTGTTCGTTCACTAGACTCAGATCAACCACGCAAACAACAGGAGGCCTTGCAAGGGAGAGCTGACGAGCAGTTCAAGCTTCCTCTCTCAACTCCGTCCGTCCGTCTGCTGCTCGCTCTCCTCTTTTATTTGGTGCACACAACATTTATGTCAATCTGACCTCATGATTCCTTCTCCGACTTCCCCGTGTCCTTGAACATGGTACCTCTCAGTGCTGGGTACCTAACAGCATCAACACTTGGTTCAAACACTCATACATTCCTTTTGATTAAACATTCTAAATCTACTTACTATAGCATTGAAACGATAATAGTAATAACAACAATTCTTCTCACAAACGTGGACCAAATTGTTCTGAAGAGAGGCGCCTGTGCTGGATATGACGCGATCCAACCACGAACACGTGACGTGTAGAGGAAGAAGAAGCGAAAGTGAAAGTTCTCAACTTCGGGCTCCATCTTGAGTGACCGAGCCCTGATGGAAAACCTCTAATATTCAGGTAGCATTTGGTTCTTTCACTGCTGTCGTCTCGAATCAATGTTCCGCTGCGAGATGCGGCTTAATAAGCTGCGTGTTCGCAATGAGCGTGCGCGTGTTTCGGACGCACATTGCGGCTGGTCGACGGGAATGTTGTGACGGATGATCAAACTTTGTAGCGTGTTTCCTCTAACTGCGTTTTCCGCTAACCCTGAGCCGACATTTTAGAGGTTGAGGAAGCACATTTTAATACTCACAATAAGTCACAATATTATTTGCAGTTAGTGGAAAAATCCACGGAAAGAGGGACACAAACGCGACAGTTTTAGCCTCCTCTCTTTGTCCCTCCACCAGGGGGACAATCAATCCTTTATTTTAAAAAAGGAGAGTATGTAAAGAGGGAGAGATCAAGGCATTCCATTTGATTGTTTTAACAACTGGTTCTTTGTGGAATATGAATTTGTTATTATGGATTTATGAAATGTGTTCTGTTTTGAATGAAGCAGTCAAGAAAACGAAAGGAAACCTAAACCCATAGTGTTTTGATATTTTTGGTCCTGTACATGTGGTCAGATCAGATTAGTCTGAGCAGAATTGGTGTGTTTTTGCCCTTTGCTGTGTGTCATCTATTCTATTCAGCATGTTGGGTTGCTTGACTTCTGTTGGGTCATGTCAACTTGATCATCACTTCTGAGATATTGACACACCTTTTTCCTGAGGCTGGCTCCAATGCTGCCAACACACCTGGCCATGGATATGGTGGGACTTCTGTGATGAGTGGGGTCAGAGGTGGTGGACAAGCTCTGCTCCAAAACAAGCTTGCTAGATATGTTTGGGATCTCCTCCGCCACAACCACCAGCTGCAACTAGTAGCTGTGCACGCCATGCAGAGTTTTGACCTCTAGGTCAGGCTACAATGTTTTTTCCAGCACCATCATGTGTTGGTGAGAAACATGATGCGCCTGATCAAAAAAAGCTGCTTGTAATCTGACAGACGAGCCATGATGAGATGTCAAGGTGCGTTGTTGAAAATGAAGATCCTCTTCTTGGAATCCTGTCTGAGATGACAGAAGATGATGCTGCATTTGACCCACTTTGATGATGTGATGACGTATTTCTGTTTAGTTTTGAATGCATTCTCATCTTATTTGTTGAATTTAATGTTGAGAACTGACATCTTGAAAGAATTTAGGTTTTCTTGTAAACCATAACCAGATAAAAAATGATTTCATTTGTATTTGTGTGCGTCCGTCTAATGCCACCGCACCTTCTGAAACACCCAGGAGAAACATTTTTTCCACAACTATTTTATATTTAACATGGTGTAAACTTTTAAGATGTCCCAAAACCTTTTTCCAATATATATGTGGCCTGTATGATGTACAGGGTGACATCATATAATAGATTTGGATGTGAATGAGCCGACAATACGTCATTGGACAGACCTCTGCTTGTCTTCATGCTGAGAATCATGTTCTTTAATCTTCTTTTCTGTGTCAGCAGACTGTTCCTGCTTAACCGTTTAGACTCACATTTAAAAATGAGCGAATGTGTGATGGAAGAGGAAGAGAGAGCAGAGTCCACAGTGCCCAGCTGTGTGTCCCTGAAGAGCGACAGGTCCAAAGGGAACCCTCCAAACTTCGGTATTGGACCTCAAGGCTCACCTTTAAAGTAAGGTTTTCTGAACCACATAACTCTGCCTTAGAACATTTCACAACCATACAAAACATCATTTTGTGGGTATTAGCCTCTATTATCGTGAAAAATGAAATTCATCAGGTCCTTAAAATGAAACGGTGCACCAACATGTCAGGCGTTCGCTCCCATTAACTCCCATGTTAATTTTAGTGTGGTAAATATTTTAAAACTGAAAATTGCTTCTGTTTTTAACTGGTCATTTCTCCTACATGGGTTAACATCATCTCACTAAAATTCCTAGGCATATATTTTAAAGTTTCTGTTAGGTTCAAACAACCTGAAACACGAGAAACACAAATGAGGCAAAGACAACAGTTTGGAATTTACTTGCAAGGAGAACGGAGAGATGTGCTCAGTTACAGATCTCCAACACGTTCTGACGCACACCTCCCCCCATCCTTCTTTTATTGAGATTAGGAGGTCCCTAGTTACAGAAGTCAAATGTGTCTAAGGGAGAGGGAAAACACAAGATAGTAGGTCTCCAACAGAGCAAGAGACTGTAAATCATAATGGTGAGATTATATGTAGGCCTTCACTGTTTTGATTAGCTTAGCTCACAAACAGCACATTCTTCTACATCAGACAGATTAAGAGAACATCTCCTGGGTCAGGCCCTGACCCTAACCCAGCTCCTGGGTCATGCCCTGACCCTAACCCAGCTCCTGGGTCATTGTCATGCTCTGCAGCTCTGTCTCCAGTCAAGGCCACTTCTCCAACAGCCGCCGCATTTCTGTCGCCCTCGACCAGAGAAGTTCGAGGTGACATACCAAGCATCATGAACATTAAGCATTAGC
>NW_026622076.1:0-18480 GCF_003711565.1 Takifugu flavidus | reverse complement strand
ACATGACAAGCGAATGCTAAATTTGAGGGAACAATAAAGACTTGCCAGTACTTTTCTTAGTGCCTCTGACATTACTTGTTTTCAACCAACATCTTGGTCAAATGTCATAAAAGTACCCCAACAAGTGCACTTACCGCATTTAGTATTTCCAAGTCAGTGCTCGTGTTTGGGTAATTTTTGTGACTAACATTCAATTTGTGTGTCATTTTTTGTGTCCAAATTGTGGCCATAGTTCACTGTAGACGAATTCACAAGCAAGATAACCCCAAAGAGAAGCACTTTTGAACATGATAGTCAACAGTGTTTCCATTTGAGGTCTTCTGGGTGTGACTACCTCATTGATAGCATACATTTCAGTTTTATACTTTTTCCAGTTCCTATCAGAACAAATCAAACTCACTCATGTCTCTGGTCCATTCACCTGCTCACGTCAGGCAGACCAGACTTCTTGATTTTATTTTCTCATCATGTGGAATCCAGTTTTGTGTCTCTTGCTTTTGGTTTCCAGAAGCATGGCTAACAGTTGCTTCCACAGTACTGTCCATTTTAGAAGCACTACCCATAGCCGTGTCCACTCCCTACATTCATGCAGAAATGAAAGGTGCAAATTGTTCACAATTGACAATTTTACTATGAATACATTGAAACTCACTGGTCACTCAAGCCCTTAACGACTCCAGACAATTGTTTTCACAAAGGCAGTAATGCATTGTTTACCCTGATTGAATCAGCATGTAAGGCATGCCCACAAACACGACAAGGAAATGTAGAAATAAAGATTTTATAAATTCTATGCGGATGATTAAAAAACTGATGTTTGTTTAGAGAGACATGGTCTTTTGTCAAATGTCAGTAAAACTACCCCAACAAATAGCACTTACACCACCCCATTTACTATTACAAGTCAGTGCCAGTGTTTGGGTGATTTTTGTGACTAACTTGTTCATGTCACGTTTCTTTTTTTTACAGTGAAGAGGAATTCACAATCAAGACAACCCCAAAGAGAGCACTTTTGAACATGATAGTCAACAGTGTTTCCATTTGAGGTCTTCTGGGTGTGATCTGCTCCACTGTACATTGCAGGTTGTTGCTTTAGTCACACACAGCCGCCCCAACCGATAGCACTTACTGATATCACATGACAAGCGAATGCTAAATTTGAGGAACAATAAAACTTGCCAGTTTTTCTTAGTGCCTCTGACATTACTTGTTTTCAACCAACATCTTGGTCAAACGTCAGTAAAAGTACCCCAACAAGTAGCACTTACCGCATTTGTAGTATTCTCAAGTCAGTGCTCGTGTTTGGGTAATTTTTGTGACTAACATTCAATTTGTGTGTCCTTTTGTGTCCAAATTGTGGCCATAATTCACTGTAGACGAATTCACAAGCAAGAACACCCCAAGAGAAGCACTTTTGAACATGATAGTCAACAGTGTTTCCATTTGAGGTCTTCTGGGTGTCATCTGCTCCTCTGCACATTACAGGTTTTTGCTTTAGTCAACTACAGCCGCCCCAACAGATAGCACTTACTGATATCACATGACAACAAATGCTAAATTGAGGGAACAATAAAGACTTGCCAGTACTTTTCTTAGTGCCTCTGACATTACTTGTTTTCAACCACATCTTGGTCAAACGTCAGTAAAACTACCCCAACAGTAGCACTTACCGCATTTAGTATTTCCAAGTCAGTGCTCGTGTTGGGTAATTTTTGTGACTAACATTCAATTTGTGTGCATTTTTGTGTCCAAATTGTGTCCATAGTTCACTGTAGACAATTCACAATCAAGATAACCCCAAAGAAAGCACTTTTGAACATGATAGTCAACAGTGTTTCCATTTGAGGTCTTCTGGGTGTCATCTTCTCCACTGTACATTACAGGTTTTTGCTTTAGTCAACTACAGCCGCCCCAACAGATATCACTTACTGATATCACATGACAAGCGAATGCTAAATTTGAGGGAACAATAAAGACTTGCCAGTACTTTTCTTAGTGCCTCTGACATTACTTGTTTTCAACCACATCTTGGTCAACATCAGTAAAAGTACCCCAACAAGTAGCACTTACCCCATTTAGTATTTCCAAGTCAGTGCTCGTGTTTGGGTAATTTTTGTGACTAACATTCAATTTGTGTGTCATTTTTGTGTCCAAATTGTGGCCATAATTCACTGTAGACAATTCACAAGCAAGACACCCCCAAAGAGAAGCACTTTTGAACATGATAGTCACAGTGTTTCCATTTGAGGTCTTCTGGTGTGACTACCTCATTGATAGCATACATTTCAGTTTTATCTTTTTCCAGCTACTATCAATAACAAATCAACTCACTCATGTCTCTGGTCCATTCACTGCTCACGTCAGGCAGACCAGACTTCTTGATTTTATTTTCTCATCATGTGGAATCCAGTTTGTGTCTCTTGCTTTTGGTTTCCAGAAGCAGTGGCTAACAGTTGCTTCCACAGTACTGTCCATTTGAAGCACTACCCATAGCCGTGTCCACGCCTACATTCATGCAGAAATGAAAGGTGCAAATTGTTCACAATTGACAATTTTACTATGAATACATTGAAACTCACTGGTCACTCAAGCCCTTAACGACTCCAGACAATTGTTTTCACAAAGGCAGTAATGCATTGTTTACCCTGATTGAATCAGCATGTAAGGCATGCCCACCAACACGACAAGGAAATGTAGAAATAAAGTTTCATAAATTCTATGCGGATGATTAAAAAACTGATGTTTGTTTAGAGACATGGTCTTTTGTCAAATGTCAGTAAAACTACCCCAACAAATAGCACTTACCCCATTTACTAATTACAAGTCAGTGCCAGTGTTTGGTGATTTTTGTGACTAACTTGTTCATGTCACGTTTCTTTTTTTTACAGTGAAGAGGAATTCACAATCAAGACAAACCCAAAGAGAAGCACTTTTGAACATGATAGTCAACAGTGTTTTCATTTGAGGTCTTCTGGGTGTGATCTGCTCCTCTGTACATTACAGGTTGTTGCTTTAGTCAACTACAGCCGCCCCAACAGCACTTACTGATATCACATGACAAGCGAATGCTATTTGAGGGAACAATAAAGACTTGCCAGTACTTTTCTTAGTGCCTCTGACATTACTTGTTTTCAACCACATCTTGGTCAAAGTCAGTAAAAGTACCCCAACAAGTAGCACTTCCCCATTTAGTATTTCCAAGTCAGTGCTCGTGTTTGGGTAATTTTTTTGACTAACATTCAATTTGTGTGTCATTTTTGTGTCCCAATTGTGGCCATAATTCACTGTAGACAATTCACAAGCAAGACAACCCCAAAGAGAAGCACTTTTGAACATGATAGTCAACAGTGTTTCCATTTGAGGTCTTCTGGGTGTGATTACCTCATTGATAGCATACATTTCAAGTTTTAACTTTTCCAGTTCCTATCAAGAAACAATCAAACTCACTCATGTCTCTGGTCCATTCACTGCTCACGTCAGGCAGACCAGACTTCTTGATTTTATTTTCTCATCATGTGGAAATCCATTTTGTGTCTCTTGCTTTTGGTTTCCAGAAGCAGTGTCTAACAGTTGCTTCCACAGTACTGTCCATTTGAAGCACTACCCATAGCCGTGTCCACGCCTACATTCATGCAGAAATGAAGGTGCAAATTGTTCACAATTGACAATTTTACTATGAATACTTGAAACTCACTGGTCACTCAAGCCCTTAACGACTCCAGACCATTGTTTTCACAAAGGCAGTAATGCATTGTTTACCCTGATTGAATCAGCATGTAAGGCATGCAACAACACGACAAGGAAATGTAGAATAAAGATTTCATAAATTCTATGCGGATGATTAAAAAACTGATGTTTGTTTAGAGACTGGTCTTTTGTCAAATGTCAGTAAAACTACCCCAACAAATAGCACTTACCCCATTTACTAATTACAAGTCAGTGCCAGTGTTTGGGTGATTTTTGTGACTAACTTGTTCATGTCACGTTTCTTTTTTTTACAGTGAAGAGGAATTCACAATCAAGACAACCCCAAAGAAGCACTTTTGAACATGATAGTCAACAGTGTTTCCATTTGAGGTCTTCTGGGTGTGATCTGCTCCTCTGTACATTACAGGTTGTTGCTTTAGTCAACTACAGCCGCCCCAACAGATAGCACTTACTGATATCACATGACAAGCGAATGCTAAATTTGAGGGAACAATAAAGACTTGCCAGTACTTTTCTTAGTGCCTCTGACATTACTTGTTTTCAACCAACATCTTAGTCAAATGTCAGTAAAAGTACCCCAACAAGTAGCACTTACCGCATTTAGTATTTCCAAGTCAGTGCTCGTGTTTGGGTAATTTTTGTGACTAACATTCAATTTGTGTGTCATTTTTGTGTCCAATTGTGGCCATAATTCACTGTAGACGAATTCACAAGCAAGATAACCCCAAAGAGAAGCACTTTTGAACATGATAGTCAACAGTGTTTCCATTTGAGGTCTTCTGGGTGTCATCTGCTCCACTGTACATTACAGTTGTTGCTTTAGTCAACTACAGCCGCCCCAACAGATAGCACTTACTGATATCACATGACAAGCGAATGCTAAATTGAGGGAACAATGAAGACTTGCCAGTACTTTTCTTAGTGCCTCTGACATTACTTGTTTTCAACCAACATCTTGGTCAAACGTCAGTAAAACTACCCCAACAAGTAGCACTTACCGCATTTAGTATTTCCAAGTCAGTGCTCGTGTTTGGGTAATTTTTGTGACTAACATTCAATTTGTGTGTCATTTTTGTCTCCAAATTGTGGCCATAGTTCACTGTAGACAATTCACAAGCAGATAACCCCAAAGAGAAGCACTTTTGAACATGATAGTCACAGTGTTTCCATTTGAGGTCTTCTGGGTGTGACTACCTCATTGATAGCATACATTTCAGTTTTATACTTTTTCCAGTTCCTTCAAGAACAAATCAAACTCACTCCTGTCTCTGGTCCATTCACTGCTAACGTCAGCAGACCAGACTTCTTGATTTTATTTTCTCATCATGTGAATCCAGTTTGTGTCTCTTGCTTTTGGTTTCCAGAAGCAGTGGCTAACAGTTGCTTCCACAGTACTGTCCATTTGAAGCACTACCCATAGCCGTGTCCACGCCTACATTCATGCAGAAATGAAAGGTGCAAATTGTTCACAATTGACAATTTTACTATGAATACATTGAAACTCACTGGTCCCTGAAGCCCTTAACGACTCCAGACAATTGTTTTCACAAAGGCAGTAATGCATTGTTTACCCTGTTTGAATCAGCTTGTAACGCATGCCCACAAACACGACAAGGAAATGTAGAAATAAAGATTTCATAATTCTATGCGGATGATTAAAAAACTGATGTTTGTTTAGAGACATGGTCTTTTGTCAAATGTCAGTAAAACTACCCCAACAAATAGCACTTACCCCATTTATTAATTACAAGTCAGTGCCAGTGTTTGGGTGATTTTTGTGACTAACTTGTTCATGTCACGTTTCTTTTTTTTTACAGTGAAGAGGATTCACAATCAAGACAACCCCAAGAGAAGCACTTTTAAACATGATAGTCAACAGTGTTTCCATTTGAGGTCTTCTGGTGTGATCTGCTCCTCTGCACATTACAGGTTGTTGCTTAGTCAACTACAGCCGCCCCAACAGATAGCACTTACTGATATCACATGACAAGCAAATGCTAAATTGAGGGACAATAAAGACTTGCCAGTACTTTTCTTAGTGCCTCTGACATTACTTGTTTTCAACCAACATCTGGTCAAACATCAGTAAAAGTACCCCCAACAGTAGCACTTACCCCATTTAGTATTTCCAAGTCAGTGCTCGTGTTTGGGTAATTTTTGTGACTAACATTCATTTGTGTGTCATTTTTGTGTCCAAATTGTGGCCATAATTCACTGTAGACAATTCACAAGCAAGACAACCCCAAAGAGAAGCACTTTTGAACATGAATAGTCAACAGTGTTTCCATTTGAGGTCTTCTGGGTGTCATCTGCTCCACTGTACATTACAGGTTTTTGCTTTAGTCCACTACAGCCGCCCCACAGATAGCACTTACTGATATCAATGACAAGCGAATGCTAAATTTGAGGGAACAATAAAGACTTGCCAGTACTTTTCTTAGTGCCTCTGACATTACTTGTTTTCAACCAACATCTTGGTCAAACGTCAGTAAAACTCCCCAACAAGTAGCACTTCCCGCATTTAGTATTTCCAAGTCAGTGCTCGTGTTTGGGTAATTTTTGTGACTACATTCAATTTGTGTGTCATTTTTGTGTCCAATTGTGGCCATAGTTCACTGTAGACGAATTCACAAGCAGATAACCCCAAAGAGAAGCACTTTTGAACATGATAGTCACATGTGTCCATTTGAGGTCTTCTGGGTGTGACTCCTCATTGATAGCATACATTTCAGTTTTATACTTTTTCCATTCCTATCAGAACAAATCAAACTCACTCCTGTCTCTGGTCCATTCACTGCTAACGTCAGGCAGACCAGACTTCTTGATTTTATTTTATCTCATCATGTGGAATCCAGTTTGTGTCTCTTGCTTTTGGTTTCCAGAAGCAGTGGCTAACATTGCTTCCACAGTACTGTCCATTTGAAGCACTACCCATAGCCTGTCCACGCCTACATTCATGCAGAAATGAAAGGTGCAAATTGTTCACAATTGACAATTTTACTATGAATACATTGAAACTCACTGGTCACTGAAGCCCTTAACGACTCCAACAATTGTTTTCACAAAGGCAGTAATGCATTGTTTACCACCCTGTTGAATCAGCTTGTAACGCATGCCCACAACACGACAAGGAATGTAGAAATAAAGATTTCATAAATTCTATGCGGATGATTAAAAAACTGATGTTTGTTTAGAGACATTGGTCTTTTGTCAAATGTCAGTACCCTACCAAAAATAGCACTTACCCCATTTATTATTACAAGTCAGTGCATTGTTTGGGTGATTTTTGTGACTACCTTGTTCATGTCACGTTTCTTTTTTTTACAGCAGTGAAGAGGAATTCACAATCAAGACAACCCCAAAGAGAAGCACTTTTAACATGATAGTCAACATGTTTCCATTTGAGGTCTTCTGGGTGTGATCTGCTCCTCTGCACATTACAGGTTGTTGCTTTAGTCAACTACAGCGCCGCCCAACAGATAGCACTTACTGATATCACATGACAAGCAAATGCTAAATTTGAGGGAACAATAAACTTGCCAGTACTTTTCTTAGTGCCTCTGACATTACTTGTTTTCAACCAACATCATGGTCAAATGTCAGTAAAAGTACCCCAACAAGTAGCACTTACCGCATTTAGTATTTCCAAGTCAGTGCTCGTGTTTGGTAATTTTTGTGACTAACATTCAATTTGTGTGTCATTTTTGTGTCCAAATTGTGGCCATAGTTCACTGTAGACGAATTCACAAGCAAGATAACCCCAAAGAGAAGCACTTTTGAACATGATAGTCAACAGTGTTTCCATTTGAGGTCTTCTGGTGTGACTACCTCATTGATAGCATACATTTCAGTTTTATACTTTTTCCAGTTCCTATCAAGAACAATCAAACTCACTCATGTCTCTGGTCCATTCACTGCTCACGTCAGGCAGACCCACTTCTTGATTTTATTTTCTCATCATGTGGAATCCAGTTTGTGTCTCTTGCTTTTGGTTTCCAGAAGCAGTGGCTAACATTTGCTTTCCACAGTACTACTGTCCATTTGAAGCACTACCCATAGCCGTGTCCACGCCTACATTCATGCAGAAATGAAAGGTGCAAATTGTTCACAATTGACAATTTTACTATGAATACATTGAAACTCACTGGTCACTGAAGCCCTTAACGACTCCAGACAATTGTTTTCACAAAGGCAGTAATGCATTGTTTACCTGTTTTGAATCAGCTTGTAAGGCATGCCCACAAACACGACAAGGAATGTAGAAATAAAGATTTCATAAATTCTATGCGGATGATTAAAAAACTGATGTTTGTTTAGAGACATGGTCTTTTGTCAATGTCAGTAAAACTACCCCAACAAATAGCACTTACCCCATTTACTAATTACAAGTCAGTGCCAGTGTTTGGGTGATTTTTGTGACTAACTTGTTCATGTCACGTTTCTTTTTTTTACAGTGAAGAGGAATTCACATCAAGACAACCCCAAAGAGAAGCACTTTTGAACATGATAGTCAACAGTGTTTCCATTTGAGTCTTCTGGTGTGATCTGCTCTGCTCCACTGTACATTACAGGTTGTTGCTTTAGTCAACTACAGCCGCCCCAACAGATAGCACTTACTGATATCACATGACAAGCGAATGCTAAATTTGAGGGAACAATAAAGACTTGCCAGTACTTTTCTTATGTTGCCTCTGACATTACTTGTTTTCAACCAACATCTTGGTCAAATGTCAGTAAAAGTACCCCAACAAGTAGCACTTACCGCATTTAGTATTTCCAAGTCAGTGCTCGTTTTGGGTAATTTTTGTGACTAACATTCAATTTGTGTGTCATTTTTGTGTCCAAATTGTGGCCATAATTCACTGTAGACGAATTCACAAGCAAATAACCCCAAAGAGAAGCACTTTTGAACATGATAGTCAACAGTGTTTCCATTTGAGGTCTTCTGGGTGTCATCTGCTCCACTGTACATTACAGGTTGTTGCTTTAGTCAACAGCCACAGCCGCCCCAACAGATACACTTACTGATATCACATGACAAGCGAATGCTAAATTTGAGGGAACAATAAAGACTTGCCAGTACTTTTCTTAGTGCCTCTGACATTACTTGTTTTCAACCAACATCTTGGTCAAACGTCAGTAAAAGTACCCCACAAGTAGCACTTACCGCATTTAGTATTTCCAAGTCATGCTCGTGTTTGGGTAATTTTTTGACTAACATTCAATTTGTGTGTCATTTTTGTGTCCAAATTGTGGCCATAGTTCACTGTAGACGACTTCACAAGCAAGATAACCCCAAAGAGAAGCACTTTTGAACATGATAGTCAACAGTGTTTCCATTTGAGGTCTTCTGGGTGTGACTACCTCATTGATAGCATACATTTCAGTTTTATACTTTTTCCAGTTCCTATCAAGAACAAATCAAACTCACTCATGTCTCTGGTCCATTCACTGCTCACGTCAGGCAGACCATACTTCTTGATTTTATTTTCTCATCATGTGGAATCCAGTTTGTGTCTCTTGCTTTTGGTTTCCAGAACAGTGGCTAACAGTTGCTTCCACAGTACTGTCCATTTGAAGCACTACCCATAGCCGTGTCCACGCCTACATTCATGCAGAAATGAAAGGTGCAAATTGTTCACAATGACAATTTTACTATGAATACATTGAAACTCACTGGTCACTGAAGCCCTTAACGACTCCAGACAATTGTTTTCACAAGGCAGTAATGCATTGTTTACCCTGTTTGAATCAGCTTGTAACGCATGCCCACAAACACGACAAGGAAATGTAGAAATAAAGATTTCATAAATTCTATGCGGATGATTAAAAAACTGATGTTTGTTTAGAGACATGGTCTTTTGTCAATGTCAGTAAAACTACCCCAACAAATAGCACTTACCCCATTTACTAATTACAAGTCAGTGCCAGTGTTTGGGTGATTTTTGTGACTAACTTGTTCATGTCACGTTTCTTTTTTTTACAGTGAAGAGGAATTCACAATCAAGATAACCCCAAAGAGAAGCACTTTTGAACATGATAGTCAACAGTGTTTCCATTTGAGGTCTTCTGGGTGTGATCTGCTCCACTGTACATTACAGGTTGTTGCTTTAGTCAACTACAGCCGCCCCAACAGATAGCACTTACTGATATCACATGACAAGCGATGCTAAATTTGAGGGAACAATAAAGACTTGCCAGTACTTTTCTTAGTGCCTCTGACATTACTTGTTTTCATCAACCAACATCTTGGTCAAATGTCAGTAAATAGAGGTAAGATCTTAAGACCGAGCCCGAGTCGAGCCCGACCCAACCCAACCCGAAATTCGGGTCGGGCTTCGGCTTAAAATGCGTAAAATGTCAATCATTACGTTCGGTCGGGTCGGGCCGGGCTTCTCTCTCTCGCTGACTTTTTTTTAATACATTTGTTTATAAAAATATACACTAAAACGATGTGTGGATACTAAACTAAGGAATACTTTTATAAATAAATAATTTGGATAAAACAGAGAAGGCGCTGTATGCTAATTGCTATTTAACTACTAAACAGAGCCAGACCATGCGTGCGCACGTGAATGCCGCGGCCCGCCCTCTTTTTATTTTCCATCCATCCACCTGAGGGTTTATTATTTCCCTTATTTCACAGGAATAACACGCACTTTACACAACGAGGTGACCGCTCTGGACCACCTACCTCAGCGGGTCTGACTTCTCAAACAGCAGCTGGTCCAGAAACATGTATGAATGGTTCATCCGTGCGCGCAGTCTCCAGCGGAGGATTTTTCAAGTCTGTTTTTTCCGCCTTAGTAACGAAGACTATTTGAACCTGCTACGCCCTGGAGGCTTTACCCCAGATGCCCTTCCCTCGCGATCTACAATTCCCCTCCTGAATCCTCACAAATAAAATATAAAATTTCGGGTTTGTTTCGGGCTCAGCCAGCAATCAAGTTAATTGATCGGGCTCGGGCCGGGTCGGGCTTTAATACCCGCGGGCCTGGGTCGGGTCGGGCTGGATTTTTTTAGGCCCGATCTTACCTCTACAGTAAAAAAACCCCAACAAATAGCACTTACCGCATTTAGTATTTCCACGTCAGTGCTCGTGTTTGGGTAATTTTTGTGACTAACATTCAATTTGTGTGTCATTTTTGTGTCCAATTGTGGCCATAATTCACTGTAGACGAATTCACAAGCAAGATAACCCCAAAGAGAAGCACTTTTGAACATGATAGTCAACATGTTTCCATTTGAGGTCTTCTGGGTGTGATCTGCTCCACTGTACATTACAGGTTGTTGCTTTATTCAACTACAGCCGCCCCAACAGATAGCACTTACTGATATCACATGACAAGCGAATGCTAAATTTGAGGGAACAATAAAGACTTGCCAGTACTTTTCTTAGTGCCTCTGACATTACTTGTTTTCAACCAACATCTGGTCAACGTCAGTAAAACTACCCCAACAAGTAGCACTTACCGCATTTAGTATTTCCAAGTCAGTGCTCGTGTTTGGTAATTTTTGTGACTAACATTCAATTTGTGTGTCATTTTTGTGTCCAAATTGTGGCCATAGTTCACTGTAGACGAATTCGCAAGCAAGATAACCCAAAGAGAAGCACTTTTGAACATGATAGTCAACAGTGTTTCCATTTGAGGTCTTCTGGGTGTGACTACCTCATTGATAGCATACATTTCAGTTTTATACTTTTTCCAGTTCCTATCAATAACAAATCAAACTCACTCATGTCTCTGGTCCATTCACTGCTCACGTCAGGCAGACCAGACTTCTTGATTTTATTTTCTCATCATGTGGAATCCAGTTTGTGTCTCTTGCTTTTGGTTTCCAGAAGCAGTGGCTAACAGTTGCTTCCACAGTACTGTCCATTTGAAGCACTACCCATAGCCGTGTCCACGCCTACATTCATGCAGAAATGAAGGTGCAAATTGTTCACAATTGACAATTTTACTATGAATACATTGAAACGCACTGGTCACTGAAGCCCTTAACGACTCCAGACAATTGTTTCACAAAGGCAGTAATGCATTGTTTACCCTGTTTGAATCAGCTTGTAACGCATGCCCACAAACACGACAAGGAAATGTAGAAATAAAGATTTCATAAATTCTATGCGGATGATTAAAAAACTGATGTTTGTTTAGAGACATGGTCTTTTGTCAAATGTCAGTAAAACTACCCCAACAAATAGCACTTACCCCATTTACTAATTACAAGTCAGTGCCAGTGTTTGGGTGATTTTTGTGACTAACTTGTTCATGTCACGTTTCTTTTTTTTACAGTGAAGAGGAATTCACAATCAAGACAACCCCAAAGAGAAGCACTTTTGAACATGATAGTCAACAGTGTTTCCATTTGAGGTCTTCTGGGTGTGATCTGCTCCACTGTACATTACAGGTTGTTGCTTTAGTCAACTACAGCCGCCCCAACAGATAGCACTTACTGATATCACATGACAAGCGAATGCTAATTTGAGGGAACAATAAAGACTTGCCAGTACTTTTCTTAGTGCCTCTGACATTACTTGTTTTCAACCAACATCTTGGTCAAATGTCAGTAAAAGTACCCCAACAAGTAGCACTTACCGCATTTAGTATTTCCAAGTCAGTGCTCGTGTTTGGGTAATTTTTGTGACTAACATTCAATTTGTGTGTCATTTTTGTGTCCAAATTGTGGCCATAGTTCACTGTAGACGAATTCACAAGCAAGATAACCCCAAAGAGAAGCACTTTTGAACATGATAGTCAACAGTGTTTCCATTTGAGGTCTTCTGGGTGTCATCTGCTCCACTGTACATTACAGGTTGTTGCTTTAGTCAACTACAGCAGCCGCCCCAACAGATAGCACTTACTGATATCACATGACAAGCGAATGCTAAATTTGAGGGAACAATAAAGACTTGCCAGTACTTTTCTTAGTGCCTCTGACATTACTTGTTTTCAACCAACATCTTGGTCAAACGTCAGTAAAAGTACCCCAACAAGTAGCACTTACCGCATTTAGTATTTCCAAGTCAGTGCTCGTGTTTGGGTAATTTTTGTGACTAACATTCAATTTGTGTGTCATTTTTGTGTCCAAATTGTGGCCATAATTCACTGTAGACGAATTCACAAGCAAGATAACCCCAAAGAGAAGCACTTTTGAACATGATAGTCAACAGTGTTTCCATTTGAGGTCTTCTGGGTGTGATCTGCTCCACTGTACATTACAGGTTGTTGCTTTAGTCAACTACAGCCGCCCCAACAGATAGCACTTACTGATATCACATGACAAGCGAATGCTAAATTTGAGGGAACAATAAAGACTTGCCAGTACTTTTCTTAGTGCCTCTGACATTACTTGTTTTCAACCAACATCTTGGTCAAACGTCAGTAAAACTACCCCAACAAGTAGCACTTACCGCATTTAGTATTCCAAGTCAGTGCTCGTGTTTGGGTAATTTTTGGACTAACATTCAATTGTGTGTCATTTTGTGTCCAAATTGTGGCCATGTTCACTGTAGACGGAATTCGCAAGCAAGATAACCCCAAAGAGAAGCACTTTTGAACATGATAGTCAACAGTGTTTCCATTTGAGGTCTTCTGGTGTGGACTACCTCATTGATAGCATACATTTCAGTTTTATACTTTTTCCAGTTCCTATCAATAACAAATCAAACTCACTCATGTCTCTGGTCCATTCACTGCTCACGTCAGGCAGACCAGACTTCTTGATTTTATTTTCTCATCATGTGGAATCCAGTTTTGTCTCTTGCTTTTGGTTTCCAGAAGCAGTGGCTAACAGTTGCTTCCACAGTACTGTCCATTTTAAGCACTACCCATAGCCGTGTCCACGCCTACATTCATGCAGAAATGAAAGGTGCAAATTGTTCACAATTGACAATTTTACTATGATACATTGAAACGCACTGGTCACTGAAGCCCTTAACGACTCCAGACAATTGTTTTCACAAAGGCAGTAATGCATTGTTTACCCTGTTTGAATCAGCTTGTAACGCATGCCCACAAACACGACAAGGAATGTAGAAATAAAGATTTCATAAATTCTATGCGGATGATTAAAAAACTGATGTTGTTTAGAGACATGGTCTTTTGTCAAATGTCAGTTAAACTACCCCAACAAATAGCACTTACCCCATTACTAATTACAAGTCAGTGCCAGTTTGGGTGATTTTTGTGACTAACTTGTTCATGTCACGTTTCTTTTTTACAGTGAAGAGGAATTCACAATCAAGACAACCCCAAGAGAAGCACTTTTGAACATGATAGTCAACAGTGTTTCCATTTGAGGTCTTCTGGGTGTGATCTGCTCCACTGTACATTACAGGTTGTGCTTTAGTCAACTACAGCCGCCCCAACAGATAGCACTTACTGATATCACATGACAAGCGAATGCTAAATTTGAGGGAACAATAAAGACTTGCCAGTACTTTTCTTAGTGCCTCTGACATACTTGTTTTCAACCAACATCTTGGTCAAATGTCAGTAAAATAGAGGTAAGATCTTAAGACCGAGCCCGAGTCCGAGCCCGACCCAACCCGAAATTCGGGTCGGGCTCGGGCTTAAAATGCGTAAAATGTCAATCATTACGTTCGGGTCGGGTCGGGCGGGCTTCTCTCTCGCTGACTTTTTTTTAATAAATATTTGTTTATAAAAATATACACTAAAACGATGTGTGGATACTAAACTAAGGAATACTTATTATAAATAAATAATTGGATAAATAAAACAGAGAAGGCGCTGTATGCTAATTGCTATTTAACTACTAAACAGAGCCAGACCATGCCGTGCGCACGTGTGAATCCGCCGGTCCCGCCCTCTTTTTAATTTTCCATCCATCCACCTGAGGGTTTATTTATTTCCCTTATTTCACAGGAATAACACGCACTTTACACCGAGGTGACCGCTCTGGACCACCTACCTCAGCGGGTCTGACTTCTCAAACAGCAGCTGGTCCAGAAAAACATGTATGAATGGATTCATCCGTGCGCGCAGTCTCCAGCGGAGGATTTTTCAAGTCTGTTTGTTTCCGCCTTTAGTAACGAAGACTATAGTGAACCTGCTACGCCCTGGAGGCTTTACCCCAGATGCCCTTCCTCGCGATCTACAATTCCTCCTCCTGAATCCTCACAAATAAAATATAAAATTTCGGGTTTGTTTCGGGCTCAGGCCAGCAAATCAAGTTAATTGATCGGGCTCGGGCCGGGTCGGGCTTTAATACCCGCGGGCCTGGGTCGGGTCGGGCTGGATTTTTTAGGCCGATCTTACCTCTACAGTAAAAGTACCCCAACAAGTAGCACTTACCGCATTTAGTATTTCCAAGTCAGTGCTGTGTTTGGGTAATTTTTGGACTAACATTCAATTTGTGTGTCATTTTTGTGTCCAAATTGTGGCCATAATTCACTGTAGACGAATTCACAAGCAAGATAACCCCAAAGAGAAGCACTTTTGAACATGATAGTCAACAGTGTTTCCATTTGAGGTCTTCTGGGTGTGATCTGCTCCATGTACATTACAGGTTGTGCTTTAGTCAACTACAGCCGCCCCAACAGATAGCACTTATGATATCACATGACAGCGAATGCTAAATTGAGGGAACAATAAAGACTTGCCAGTACTTTTTTAGTGCCTCTGACATTACTTGTTTTCAACCAACATCTTGGTCAAACGTCAGTAAAACTACCCCAACAAGTAGCACTTACCGCATTTAGTATTCCAAGTCAGTGCTCGTGTTTGGGTAATTTTTGTGACTAACATTCAATTTGTGTGTCATTTTGTGTCCAAATTGTGGCCATAGTTCACTGTAGACGAATTCACAAGCAAGATAACCCCAAAGAGAAGCACTTTTGAACATGATAGTCAACAGTGTTTCCATTGAGGTCTTCTGGGTGTGACTACCTCATTGATAGCATACATTTCAGTTTTATACTTTTTCCAGTTCCTATCAATAACAAATCAAACTCACTCATATCTCTGGTCCATTCACTGCTCACGTCAGGCAGACCAGACTCTTGATTTTATTTTCTCATCATGTGGAATCCAGTTGTGTCTCTTGCTTTTGGTTTCCAGAAGCAGTGGCTAACAGTTGCTTCCACAGTACTGTCCATTTTAAGCACTACCCATAGCCGTGTCCACGCCTACATTCATGCAGAATGAAAGGTGCAAATTGTTCACAATTGACAATTTTACTATGAATACATTGAAACTCACTGGTCACTGAAGCCCTTAACGACTCCAGACAATTGTTTTCACAAAGGCAGTAATGCATTGTTACCCTGTTTGAATCAGCTTGTAAGGCATGCCCACAAACACGACAAGGAAATGTAGAAATAAAGATTTCATAAATTCTATGCGGATGATTAAAAAACTGATGTTTGTTTAGAGACATGGTCTTTTGTCAAATGTCAGTAAAACTACCCCAACAAATAGCACTTACCCCATTTACTAATTACAAGTCAGTGCCAGTGTTTGGGTGATTTTTGTGACTAACTTGTTCATGTCACGTTTCTTTTTTTTACAGTGAAGAGGAATTCACAATCAAGACAACCCCAAAGAGAAGCACTTTTAAACATGATAGTCAACAGTGTTTCCATTTGAGGTCTTCTGGGTGTGATCTGCTCCTCTGCACATTACAGGTTGTTGCTTTAGTCAACTACAGCCGCCCCAACAGATAGCACTTACTGATATCACATGACAAGCAAATGCTAAATTTGAGGGAACAATAAAGACTTGCCAGTACTTTTCTTAGTGCGTCTGACATTACTTGTTTTCAACCAACATCTTGGTCAAATGTCAGTAAAACTACCCCAACAAGTAGCACTTACCGCATTTAGTATTTCCAAGTCAGTGCTCGTGTTTGGGTAATTTTTGTGACTAACATTCAATTTGTGTGTCATTTTTGTGTCCAAATTGTGGCCATAATTCACTGTAGACGAATTCACAAGCAAGATAACCCCAAAGAGAAGCACTTTTGAACATGATAGTCAACAGTGTTTCCATTTGAGGTCTTCTGGGTGTGATCTGCTCCTCTGTACATTACAGGTTGTTGCTTTAGTCAACTACAGCCGCCACAACAGATAGCACTTACTGATATCACATGACAAGCGAATGCTAAATGAGGGAACAATAAAGACTTGCCAGTACTTTTCTTAGTGCCTCTGACATTACTTGTTTTCAACCAACATCTTGGTCAAACGTCAGTAAAAGTACCCCAACAAGTAGCACTTACCGCATTTAGTATTTCCAAGTCAGTGCTCGTGTTTGGGTAATTTTTGTGACTAACATTCAATTTGTGTGTCATTTTTGTGTCCAATTGTGGCCATAATTCACTGTAGACGAATTCACAATCAAGACAACCCCAAAGAGAAGCACTTTTGAACATGATAGTCAACAGTGTTTCCATTTGAGGTCTTCTGGGTGTGATCTGCTCCTCTGTACATTACAGGTTGTTGCTTTAGTCAACTACAGCCGCCCCAACAGATAGCACTTACTGATATCACATGACAAGCGAATGCTAAATTTGAGGGAACAATAAAGACTTGCCAGTACTTTTCTTAGTGCCTCTGACATTACTTGTTTTCAACCAACATCTTGGTCAAACATCAGTAAAAGTACCCCAACAAGTAGCACTTACCCCATTTAGTATTTCCAAGTCAGTGCTCGGTTTGGGTAATTTTGTGGACTAACATTCAATTTGTGTGTCATTTTTGTGTCCAAATTGTGGCCATATTCACTGTAGACAAATTCACAGCAAGACAACCCCAAAGAGAAGCACTTTTGAACATGATAGTCAACAGTGTTTCCATTGAGGTCTTCTGGGTGTGACTACCTCATTGATAGCATACATTTCAGTTTTATACTTTTTCCAGTTCTATCAGAACAAATCAAACTCACTCATGTCTCTGGTCCATTCACTGCTCACGTCAGGCAGACCAGACTTCTTGATTTTATTTTCTCATCATGTGGAATCCAGTTTGTGTCTCTTGCTTTTGGTTTCCAGAAGCAGTGGCTAACAGTTGCTTCCACAGTACTGTCCATTGAAGCACTACCCATAGCCGTGTCCACGCCTACATTCATGCAGAAATGAAAGGTGCAAATTGTTCACAATTGACAATTTTACTATGAATACATTGAAACTCACTGGTCACTGAAGCCCTTAACGACTCCAGACAATTGTTTTCACAAAGGCAGTAATGCATTGTTTACCCTGATTGAATCAGCATGTAAGGCATGCACACAAACACGACAAGGAAATGTAGAAATAAAGATTTCATAAATTCTATGCGGATGATTAAAAAACTGATGTTTGTTTAGAGACATGGTCTTTTGTCAAATGTCAGTAAAACTACCCCAACAAATAGCACTTACCCCATTTACTAATTACAAGTCAGTGCCAGTGTTTGGGTGATTTTTGTGACTAACTTGTTCATGTCACGTTTCTTTTTTTTACAGTGAAGAGGAATTCACAATCAAGACAACCCCAAAGAGAAGCACTTTTGAACATGATAGTCAACAGTGTTTCCATTTGAGGTCTTCTGGGTGTGATCTGCTCCTCTGTACATTACAGGTTGTTGCTTTAGTCAACTACAGCCGCCCCAACAGATAGCACTTACTGATATCACATGACAAGCGAATGCTAAATTTGAGGGAACAATAAAGACTTGCCAGTACTTTTCTTAGTGCCTCTGACATTACTTGTTTTCAACCAACATCTTAGTCAAATGTCAGTAAAAGTACCCCAACAAGTAGCACTTACCGCATT